>NC_034600.1:74691909-74734201 GCF_900095145.1 Mus pahari | reverse complement strand
CAGAGACACTGAAATTGATAGAGGAGAAAGTGGGGAAAGGCCTCGAAGATATGGGCACAGGGAAAAAATTTCTAAACAGAACAGCAATGGCTTGTGCTGTAAAATCAAGAATTGACAAATGGGACCTCATGAAATTGCAAAGCTTCTGTAAGGCAAAAGACACTGTCAACAAGACAGAAAGGCCACCAACAGACTGGGTAGTTTGCTTTTCTACTGCTGTGATTAGAAGCCTGGAACAAAGTGGCTTGCAGAAGGCAGGGTTGGTTTGGGATTATGGTTCCAGAAGGATAAGAGGAAGTCCCGACCATGGTGGGAGCACATGGCAGCAGGCAGACATCCTGGGAAAAGAGCTAACAACTCACAGGGTGATACACAAGAGGCAGAGCATGTACTGTGCACTAGGAAGGGTGTGTGTCTTTGAAACCCGAAAGCCCAGCTCCACTGACATACTTCCTCCAGTCAAGCCACACACTTCCTAACCATGCCGGAACAGTACACCAACAAGGGACCAAGCATAAAAACATCTGAGAATACGGGAGACATTTTCGCTCAAACTACCACAGCCTCTGACTGTTGCTCCATTTTAAGCATTCCTGACCAAGGGTCAGACTTACTGGAACAGGATTAAAATTGTTCAGACATTTGAACTAGCTTGAACATATCACTTTGGTTTTTAAAAAGTAAAACGGTGTGAGACTGATCTCCTCAACTTCATTACGTTTTGTTGACACAGAGTGTGTCCTTGCATGCATGCGCGCACGCGTGAGCACACACACACACACACACACACACACAAACCCACAATGATTACTCAAGTATTTTTTGAGTACTGTTTTTCCTCGTTTGTTACATTAGCTACCGAGTTTGAGATGCTGACATCTCCAGCTACCAATATATCTTTTTTCATTGACTCTCTTAGCCTCCTGAACCCTGGGATTACAGTCATATACCAATACACACTGCTACACACTGCATCGAGTTAAACAGTTAATTCAAAGGAAGGTAAACACAGAAAATAGCCCAAATGTCACCATTCTATAATAACTTAGGACAGTAATCTGCAGAACATCATTGCAAAACCAGGATTAAATTTAGCAATGCATTTAAAAAATAAAGGAAAGATGGCAATGAATGATCTCAAGCTATTTTCAGGATGTCTTTGAGGCTGGGTCTACATAAAGGTAATACACACACTAAGATGGTCTTCCAAGCCTTTGTGATTTGGTAAATAAGTTCACATAAAATTACAAAAGAATATATTTGCAAACATTTCACATCCATAGCTTATCAATATAAATCACCGATGATACTTATATAAATTACATCCTTTAATAAGGAAGACAAAGATAGTCTTGGAAGGAAATGAAGCTTGTTTTTGAAATATACTTCCTTTACAACAATAACCAGAGAAGCCATTAAAATATAATATATTCCTGGCATTGTGAATTCATTTATGTGCATATAAATACAGGTTATATATTTTCATTAACACAATACTGTTTTTCCTCTTAATACCATTCTAAAAGCAATAGCATTGTTACAGGTATTAGTAACATATATACAGAAATAAACACCTATTTCACCTCAAAAGAAGTAAGAAGCCAGACATGAGTGTCAATAGCCTGGTTCTCCCAAATTCCATGCTGAAATGAGGCAGCACCTTCATGAACTTCTTATAGTAACAGAATAAAGTTGAAGCAAGAAACTTTGATATAAACCAGAAATCTCAGTTCTAAACCTCACATACTATCAGCTAGCATCCTTAGCCCTTTCCTGGATTTACAATAAAACATTATAAAGGTTTTACTCTGTTTATCAGAACATTAGGTTCAGCTTTACCCACTCCTCATAGGATATCAGGATGAAAAACAGCAGTGGGTTCTTTAGGGGCTAAACAAAGCAAAAGATGAATTGTAACTAGGCTCTGGGCCTACAATATGTTAATCTCCCTTAATCATGGAAGCTTTAATCAGTCAACCAACCATTGTCCACAGCTTGTTTCCAGGAATTTGCAGTAGCCTTGAAGGCCTTCGAGGGTGGATCCCATTCCTCAGATCAATCTTTGGATCATAACCTCTCTGTTTCCCTGGTAACACTAGAAATGAAAACACAACTCCCCATGCAAAAAGGAGGAGATCACAGGGGCTTTGATGCAGTCCTTCAAGGGAAAGCTGCTTTTCATTCTGGTCAGAAGAATGCAATCTTATCTTCTGCTCCTGGCCCTGAGTGGGGCCAAAGATAACAATCAGATATGCTGAACATTACATGCTATCATCTTCTCTCTTAAGCTGTTAATCCATCTGGGCTTGTCAATCACTCTGCTAGGAGCCCATCCATCAGGAAAGCAGCGTCATCCAAAGACATTCAAAGAAGATGGGCACAGTAACTGTACTCTTCATAGGATAATGTACTTAGGGTTTTAGTATGTCCAGATGATTCTGTAATGTTCAGCACTGCTGCAGTGTCCACTTTTTCGTGTCTAATTATACTCATTTGGATCTTCCCTCCAGCTTTGGTTAATTGGGCTAAGGTGATATCAATCTTGTTGGTTTTCTCTAAGAGCCAACTCCTTCCTGTATCTATTCTTTGCCAGGCTATACTTGTTCTTTTCTTTTTCTTTTTTTCTTTTCTATTTCATTGATTTTTAGCACTGAGTTTGATTATTTCTTTCCATCTACTCTGTTTGGGGGTGTTCTTTTTTCCTGTTCCAGAGACTTCAGTCGCGTCATTAATTTACTACTATGAGATCTCTCTATTGGATGTACACAGTGCTATGAACTTGTACATGAGGACTGCCTTCATCACGTCAAATAGGTTTGGGTATGCTGTATTTTCGTTTTCATTCAATGGTAGAAAGTTTTTCATTTTGTTTTCTTTATTTTTTGTCTCGTCCCAGTTTTCATTCAGTAGTTATTTCTTCCCTTTCCACGAGTCACTCAGTAACAGTGGGAATGTGATAGCCAGCCCTAACCCTATGGGACTCTGTTTTTGCTTGCACAGAAATTAACAGCTCTAGCTCAGTCATTAGAGTGTTCTGACCTGGATAATAATTTACCCTGGTCCCCTGTGATGACTACAGAAACTTATCATCAAAAGAGCCAGGTATGACTTAAGAGCCATTGACAGCTTACTCTGGAATGCCTGGGAGTTCTAGTGGCCTACGGGCACAATAAGAAGAGGATAATGGCCTATGAGGTATTAACAGCTGCTTTTGCCTTTTGTAAACTTGCTTAATGCTGTGAGAAAGGGATGAAATGGTTTGTTGTTGGTTTGTTTTGTTTTGTTTTTATTACAACAGAAAAGTAAGAAACAGCTTAAGGAACTCAATACTCCAATTAGACATCTCATCCCTCCAAGAAAAACTCAGTGCCAGGAATTGGGTTCCATCTTGTTGAGTTATTGGCCAAAATGGTCCCATAGAACCCCACAGATCCCATAAGCCATTGCCAAGGCTATTGGCTGTTCTCCAGAATCTGATGATGAGGACCTATTGCTTAAGACAGCACTAAGGTGACTCCTAAGGAGAAGCTTCACCCCTAAGAATTTGTGATCATAGTTCTGGAAGGCACCCTGTATGCTACAAAGGAAAAAACTTAGTTATCAGTATTTCCCAGCTACAAACACTGTGGCCCAGATTGGCAACCTTCCTGGTGCAATAATGTCACAGATGTTATGGGGTTAACAAACCACTTTTTAAAAAAAAAGTAAGGCACACTACATGAGATGGAGCCTATATCTGAAACTGTTAACCTAACCATCCATAATCTAGAACCTAAGAGTAGATAGGTCATGGGCCTAGCGGAAAGCCTTATATGGTCCTCCATCCCCAGAATGAACTGGTTTAGTGTAACATGTGCAGAAGACACTATTAAGACAACACAATTGTACAACGGCAGCAGAGTAGTTGAAAAAACACCACGATGAAAGTATCC
Source organism: Mus pahari (assembly GCF_900095145.1). Classification (NCBI taxonomy): domain Eukaryota; kingdom Metazoa; phylum Chordata; class Mammalia; order Rodentia; family Muridae; genus Mus; species Mus pahari. The sequence goes on along the minus strand of NC_034600.1, from coordinate 74,730,269 downwards.
AAGGAAGACGCATGACTTCTTGTCATGGAAAATCACAGACAGGCTCCAATTTGGTAGCCTCACTCATGTTTACTGAGAATCTAGGATTAAGTATGTTAGTGATTTCTGATCAGTAAGCAAGAGGATGGACTGAAGATTCACACCGAGGTTTGCTCTTCTGTTATGTATTGCAATGCTAAATACTGACTCCCAAGACCTGGTTGCTCCCAGAGAATCCACGTATCCAATGTTGCTCCTTAACTTAAAACTCCTGGTTAAATAAAGATGCTGACAGCTGATAACTGCTGGGCAGGAGACAGGTAAAGGCTGGGGTTCCTGGGCTTGGGGTCAGAGGAGACCAAGCAGAGAGAGGGAGGAAGGTGAAGAGATGCCATGGGATATAATCATAAAATCCCCGCCATGAGGGCTGGCCAATTGGAGTTCAGAGTAGCCTAGAGGGAACAGAGCAAGTCAGATTGTGGGGTTATGGGCAGGGAAGCCTACTTAACAGCATCGAGGGCAGATATCTGCTCAGCGCTAGTGCTGACTAAGGCTGATTATAAATAATAAAAGCTATGTGTCTTTTATTTAGGAATCAAATGTCAAAGGTGGGGTACAAGCCCCTAACTGAGACTAGATGTTTGGTTTTATTGTTGTTTTGTTTTGTTTTACAACAGATTAATTTCCCACTAGTAGATCCTAAGAATACCTTAAATCATTAGTTTACTTTACAGGTAACCAGGATAATGTGTACAACTGGTACATGCTAGAGTGTACCAGTGAAATTACATAACTCTGTATGTGTGTGAGGGGGGAGGAGGCAGGGACAGTGAGTCTGTAGGCTATCTGGCAACGCAGCCTATGCATCTCAGGTCCACTGCTCAGCAGTTGTAAAAGGACCAAATCATTCTATCTGACTGCTTCGCTGCTGGAATGGGGGCAGAGAAACTGATATTAAAAAGTTCCATTTTGTATTCATTGTTCTGAATGTCATCTAGTTATACCATACAACAGGCCACTTACAAAAAACAAAAAAAAAAAAAAAAAAAAGAGAGAGACCCAAGACTCTGGCAAAATTCTTTTGACATTTCCCCAACACAGAAACACTATTGTCTTTTGGGATTTCCTGTGAAGGAAAAACAGGTTAGGCCATCAAGGGCTTGTTTTCTTTTCAAGGGATGCGATTTTCTTTTACTGTCCATGCTTCACGGGACAGTCTGTGCAAGTATGTCTGCCTGGAGGTAGTTTTAACGTTACAGAAAGGCATGCCATTATTCATCTATTGAGTGAATGACGCCAATTTTTTTCTGTAATTTATACTGACATGGTACGGGGGGGGGGGTTATGGGTATTTAGGAACCAGGTGAGTGATTAGTGTTGTAAATTAGGTGCTTGGACAACCTGCTTCCCAGCAACTCAGTGGTGGCAACTGCCTGGGTCATTGCTCACTGCTGCCAGGTATATAAAATGCCCAGCTGTGCCAGATCTCTTTCTCTGTCTTGCTTGTTCTGCCTGCCTGCCTGTCTGCTTTGCTGGCTGGCTGGCTGCCTACCTGCCTGTCATTCTGTCGGTCGGTCAGTCTGTCTGTCTGTCTGTATCTCTCTTGCATGTCGTCCCCACTCAAGGTGGCCTTTTACTCTCTGCATTCCCAATAAACATCCTGTCCTAGATCTGTACCTAGGGGCACACCGTGGAATAGCCTGCCAAAGGTGGGCCCCTCCCCTGCTAACAATGAGAGAACGGCAATTGTGGCTCTAGTTTTTTCAGTCACACCTTGACAACAGCGCCTTTGTTCTTGCCAAAGCACCATTTACAAACAAATGGGAGTACCATTTTACAAATAAGGTTTCCTACTTTAAGTGAGGGGGAAAAGTAAATATATTATATTCTTCTTTTACAATAGCTAATAAAGTGCTACACTGTTTCAAGTATAGAAGCAGATGAAGACAGGCGGGCTTCATTATACTTGCATGCCATACCCCCACTGGATAGTTTAAATCAGATGACTACGTATTATAAAATGATAAAGATGAGACTTAAATCCCTTATGGGAATAAAGGTGTATCTACAAATTGTGACCTAAGATAATAGGTATTAACCTGCCTGTCTGCAGTTTACACACTGCCTGAGCCCCCGTGTCCTGTAGCATAGGTAATTCCCAAGCTTGAGAGTCCTGGAGCGTAGGTACTTCTTTTTAGAAGCAATCTCTCAAGTCAGCATGTTTGGCTCATCCTCAAGCCATAAGCACTTTAAAGAAAGTGCAGACTAAGGGAAGAATTATTTACACTGCATCCTTCAGAGAGGAAGATTTTAAAGAGTATTCATACGTGGGATCATTTTAACAACTAGAAATCACAAAATAAAAAAAAAAATCTGAGACTAAGTTGAAGCAATATATCCGGATAAAAATAAAAGTGCAGTGTAATGAAATCAGAGAATGTAGCTAATTGTGCCTCATCACGAGAATTGCTCTCTTTTGCATCTGAGTTGTTGAGACCGGCTTGCTGAGTGGCACATTCCTGCGGGTTACAAAAGAAAGAGAACGCTTGAGACCCTTAACTACTCTTTTATGATGTAAAGGACTGAATTCCACACTTCAAAGGGAGAGAAAGTGACTTCTAGGATCTGATAAGGAGCACAGGAGCCTGCTTTTAAAGGAGGCCAAGCCTCTTCAGAATGAGGGAGACAGGAAGTCTGGGGTCCAGTGCAGAAAGCAGGAAGTTTAGACATTTCTCACAACGGATGCCTTTCTTATCTACGGAGTAATAGAAAAGACCTAACGTGTCTATGCATGATTTTTACTGGCCGCATTTATTTCTGTAACTATTGTTATATTGATCTATGCACCGATATCATCTTGGCACTGGCGTGACCACAAAAAGATCTGAGTGTCACTGTTTTAGAAATACATGTTGGTGGCTCTCAAAGATTTTCAAAAAAAAAAAAAAACAAAAAAACAAAACAAAAACTGTTTTAATGTTGTACTCAGAATAATACAGCAGAAAGCAAGGTCCCCACTTGAGGCTCGTAGCCTCGATAACAAGAGAAATTATGAAGAGACTCAAAAAGAAGCCTGAGGATAATTATTAGAGTTTAAAAGAAAAAACCAACTCGCCAGAGCAGGCTATCCAAAAATATTAAAGAGCGCACACTGCACCCTCAGAGATGAGGCCAAAGAAGGGAAACAGGTTTTTCTGACTGGTTCAGAAAACTGGGCTGATTTACAGTCCTAAACGGCTGGGCCCTTCAGCTACTGTGTTAAAGGCAAGGGTTCTGAAAAGAAACAGTATCCTATTAAAGGACCAATTATTTAAAGGACTAATTTTTCTGCTCATCTCTTTAGCATGGAAAAACGTGAGTCCACCCTCCTTGGAGTGGTCCCTGGGCTAAGACAAAGTCCAACCAAAACCTTAAGCTAAGGATCATCTTGACCTGGAGACTTTACTCTAAGGAGACCAACACAAACCTACAGTAAATAATTATTTAGATGATTTTTTCTTTAATGTGACAAAATTAACCTGGGAAGCTCCTGCTTTACAAAGAGGGATCCAGGATAATATGACCTTTCCTCTATTTTTCAATCTCTCTCTAGACTGTATTGTATTGGTTTTGAAAGTTCTGCAATGGCCTCATAAACGTCCGAAAGTCGCTGAAGACCCCAGACTCAGATAGCATGCAAAAAAATAAAGAGCGTTTATTCTACAGAAACAACTAGCATAGGGGTCAACCATTCTCTAAAATGGCAACCCCAGACAATGGCACGCAGGCCTTTTAATAGGGAACCATGGGAACTCTCTAGAAGGACTAGGTAATCTAAAATTTCATTGGTGGGTGAGAGAGAGCTCATGGACTGTCCGTGTTCTGCATTCCCATGTCATGAACATTTAACCATGCAATGCCCAGTGCAGATGACCCATTCTGAAATAAGATATTTCTTCAGTTTTGTGGTTATCCCCAGGCTGTTCTCTAGGAGGGGGGGTCTTAAGATCTTGTTCTGGATCTTATGGTCTGTTCCTAGAGCTGGTGTCTTATGACTTAGTTTCAGAGACTTGTGGTCAGTTCCTGAAGCTGGTGCCTTACAGCCTTGAAACCAGGCCTGGTCCTTAAAAGGAGACAAATGGGGTTTATGTTGCCTTTTCAGCCTCAAGTGAAAAACATCAAGGATGCAGTTGACTACAGCAAGCTCACTTATTTATTCAGAAGCAGGGAGTTCACTTGCTATTGACAATGTAGGCTCAACTTCTGGCAGCAGAACATGAGACAGTGTTGTGGTTGCCTCAAACTGCTAACCTGATTGGCTGAGAACTCAGAAGCACTGCCAGTCATTGTGTTGCAGAGGGCATTCCCAAGGGAGAAAGAGATAATATAGGCTCTGGACTGAGGGGTATTTAAATGAGGGTTATGTATATAAGCGACATTTAAATTAGGGATATTTAAATGAGGGGTATTTTAATGTCTTGAAGGACTCACAATGAGATGACATCTTACAAGGGACTCATTCAAGAAGGAAGATCCCTTGGGCCACATCCCCAATGCTTCTGTTTTGACTGTGTCTTCCTTGTGGGCTCTGCTTCTAGACTCTCACATCCTTCTCTTCCATACACAGCCTCTCCACATGCTCTCACTGTCCCAATATTTCCTGCTTGGTCTTGAGCCCACAATCAACTTATCTAAAAACTATTGACTGAAATTTCTGAAATGAAGAGTTAAACAGAGCCTAACCCCCTTATTTATGCCTGCTAGTACACATATTTTGTTACAGCAACAGAAACTAACTAGTACCAAGGACATGTGTTTAAAAGTGCTGTTAGCTTGAGTCTATCATTGGATAGTTCACAAGTCCTAAATTTGGAACACAGAAAATTGGAATGTGCTATAAAAGTGTGGGTTTTGTTTTCTGACATCCATTCTGAACCAGAATTATTAGAAATAAGTTCAAGATTTAGGGAAGATCAATTCAAATTAATGTGAGCATTTTTCTTCCATTTAAGGAAAATGAAGTCTTAATAATTCATAGGCAATTATCTAGTTATCAGAAAAAGTATCAACAAATTATAATAACTAAATGAAGTAATCTTCATCTTCTAAAGAAGTATAGAGTTTGATTGGTGTGGGCATCTAATAATCTCCCACTTAAGTTGATAACAAAGGAGCGTTGTGATGGCTACTGCCTAGAAATAAGAGTTAATACGAACATATGGTATGATAAACAACTGGAGAGAGCTTTGAACACAGTATTTAAGACTCCAGTGTATAATAAGTGTAAATAAGACTCCAGTGTAAATATACTCCAGTATATTTAGAGGATACATAGGTACATAAATCCCAAATTTACAAAAATGTACATATCATCTTTTATAAGCCCATGGAAAGTGGAAACTTCTAGTTTCTTTGGAAAGTTAGTTATGTCAAATGTTGGTTTGCTGGGGGACGAAAGGATGTCATGCGGAAGCAAACACATGAAAGAATGTTTTCCTGAAGCAGACACGAGGAAGGTGGACTCATATCATTCCATGCTAAAGAGATGATCAGAATAATTAGTCCTTGAAATAATTAGTCTTTAATGGGACACTGTTTCTTTTCAGAATCCTTGCCTTTATCACAGGGCAGTGCTGGTGTTATGGGTGCAAGAGAGCTGGCAGGCTGACCAACTCAACTACCACCCAGGCCCAGATCCAGGGCTTTGAGATGGTCCACCCTGGCATTTACCTCATCTGTGAACTACTAGAGCATGTGAACAGGCTAGTCCTGTAGATCCAAACCTGCAGGATCTCCATGACACAACCAGATAATCTGAGAGGAGTCCCAGTAGGGATCCAGGACTGATGGTGTCTCAGGAGCCAGAATCCTTAGATCAGACCAATGATTCATTACAGTGAATATTTGCTAGAAAAGACATGTGAACAAAAGGGTCTATTGTGGGATACACTGTGATACATTGCAACTTGTACGAAGAGATGTTTTTTTATGTTTCATTTTGTTTATTTGTTTTTTATTACTTGTAGGAGGAAGTTGCAAGGGCAGAAGGTGGATACAAAGAGAAGGGGGGAGGTGTTTGGGATTGGGGTTCATGATGTGAAACTTGAAACAAAGAACCAATAAAAACTTTTTTTAAAAGAAGAAGAACATAGGATAGACTAACACACAACCCATGGCACTTCCAGATTTCCTGAATGAATTATTAGATAGAAATTCGTAAGTTAAAAAATAAAACTATCTTTTCTAACACAAGTCCACCCTTACAGGTTAACCTCAATCTTAAGTATACTTGATCTTGGCTTCTATCTTGCACCTGATCAAGGACGTTATAAGCAATTCTGACTCTTTAAGAAATGATACACCTTTGATTTTCACCAGGCACAGATAATAATGGGATAATAAGAGTATCAGAAAATGTAAATACTCATTTTTTTGAGTAAACCAACAATTTTATATCTGTACAGTAATCTTAATTATAGAGTCATATATCACAATATAATTACCACTGGTCATAACATTTAGATATGTGTTAGAGCTGGGTGTCTAATTCCCTTATACAAATTGGTTTACACAGACCTGTTAGAAAGGCTGAGCTTGCCAGCTACCTGTGAGGTTACTAATTACCTGTGAGAAATCTACTGACCTATCAGGAATGGGCCGACATTTCTCAGCAGCCTCCCCATGGTCCCCACGGGAAGTAATTCTCACAATGCAGGAAGACACACACAAGCTGGCTGCATAGGAGAGTCCTGCAACCCCACGCTGCCATTCTATACAGGTAGGTGCCAGTGTGTTTACCCTGGGTATCTGGTGATAGCAACTCGTCTGACTTTAATTTCCTACGGCACAGTCACAATATAAAGTCAGACAGCATTTGAATTATCTCCTGATTCATAAGAGAAGCTGTATGGGATGCTTTGCTTTATCTTAACACAAGGAAATTTCATATTGTCTTACTAGACACTCCAAAGCTTATGTTACAGATATCCGCCATATATAAAACCTGGGGTGTATATTTTGGGTTGATATTTATTAGAAAACAATGCATAGAAACAAGTTTACAGGGACCTGACCAGATGTTGAAGATTTCCCTTCCATCTCAGTAGGCAATATTCCATAAGTGCTAAAAGTCATTTTAGCAGTCAGGCCCGTTGGTCCATATGTTATTACAGCTTTTCAGAATGCTAAGACCAGAGGATCATAACTTCAAGGGCTGCCTGGGTTATGGACTAAGTTTAATGAAAGATTTTGTAGCATCTACATGATCTTGCAAATATATAAGAATGTCTACTCTGTATGGTGAGTGTATTCAAAAATAAAAAGATTCCAGAAATTTATACTGGATGAATATTTATTTGAGTAAATTCAAGGGAAAAGAAGACTCTCTTTTTTTCTCTCTTTTAGTAATACTTGTAATATTTATAATTCAGAACTATGTGTCCTGGCTAGATTATATTTATAATAAATCTTAATTGGTTATCTAATACCAAGCAGTCAGCTCTGAGATCACGTATGTGGGAACACGGTCCAGGAGTGGATTCCGTGAGAATTCTGAGGGCACGTGAGAAAGCTCCAAGAAAACAAGACAGCTAAGCTCTTGTGCCCTCAGTTTCTTCAAAACAGGGCTGTTCTTGGAATGTGCTTCTGTGTTCCTCCCGAGTGTAGCCGATGGGAGTGAGTGTATTCTGATTACTCATCGTTGCTGGCTGCAGTTAAATGCAATCCAACGTTTAATAAAACGTTTATACTCCTCCCTGGAAAAACGTGTTTTTTGTCATGTCTGTCTTGTCCCTGTGATTGTCTTCTTCTTGAACCCACAAGAACTTTACTCATGTGGTCTCTCTTAATACTACAAATGACTGATGCTCTGAATAAAGTTGGCTGCTGCACGAGACTGTAGTCTGATTCATTTATTGGCTCCGTTTTCCCAGGTCTTACCACCTCGAAAATGGTGCAATATATATAGATATATCTTACATATAACATACAGGTATATCTGTTAGTATTCTGTCAACATAAGCCAGTGTCATCTAGGGTGCTAAGGCATGATGAACCCTTTGTCATATGATCTTTTAGACACTGTTGTAGACCCTGAGCACCCAGTGTTTCGGGAGATGTGGTGACTGCAGGAAACCGATGTGGTTTATCCTTTTGGGAGAGGTACGAAACACAACAAAACCAGGGGTCTTCATGTGGAGACATGCATTCTGCCACACAGTTAAGAGAGGGGCTTGGGAGGCGCTTGGCTCTTAAGAGCACTTGATGCTTCTTCAGAGGACTTTGGATTCAGTTCCTGCCACTCACATGGAACCTCCCGACCTTCTGTAATTCGATTTCCAGGGTATCTGGTGTCTTCTTCTAACTTTGGTAAACACCATGCATACATGAAGTGCATGTACATACATGCAGGCATGTACTATATTTTCTACTGATTCAATCTGCCATGTTAACGTCTATGCTAATATTTTGATTTATAACATTCTTTAATCCTCAGAAATCTACAGACATCACGGAGAATCAAAGATACTTAGATAGTTTTTGAAAAAGAAATTCAATAAAAAGAATGCTAAGCTCCCAAGTCAAAACGCAAAGTACGATGAAGGAATAAAAATCCAACCAGAGGAATTAAATGTCCTAGCCGTACACATCAGCTTTCAAATTGTAGCAGAAGATAGATAGGTTTCATTTTCTCTATAATTCTCTGATAAGCTACATTTTAAACTTCACTTCATGATCCCAAATAATAATAAAATTAAACTTAAATCAACTTAAAACTGTTTTTATCTTTTTTCTTTATAATTAATTATTTTTTTTAATTTACATTCTAAATGTTGCCTCCTATCCTGGTCCCCCTCCCAGAGTTCTTCACCCCATCCCCCATCCCCTTGCCTCTGAGAGGGTGCTCCCTCTTCCTTCCTTGACCTCCTTGGGGCATCAAGTCTCTTCAGGATTAGGCACATCATCTCCCACGGAGGCGTGACAAGGCAGTCTTTTGCTACATATGTTCCGGGAGCCATGGAGCAGCCCATGTATGCTCTTTGGTTGGTGGCTTGGTCTCTGGGAGTTCCCAAGGATCCTGCTTTTCATAAAGTGCTCAGAGAGGATGAATGCACACGCCTGAAGCCCAAGGAAAAGCATGCCTTGGACAACACGTTTCTAATTTCTTTCTTTCAAAAACCCACGTAGAATCCCATTTGGCAACCTGAAAATCTGTGGGGATCCCACAGAGTAGCAACATTCAGAGCTCCAGGCTGTATGACTGTCTCTCTCACCCTGACTGGGTGACACACTTAGGTCAAAGTGCCGAGTCACAGTATCCTGCCATGTCTCTGCTCCCTTACTGCAATATAAGCAGTTTGGAGGAAATAAACTCCAGACTCCCAGTAGTTCCCAGATGTTGTGCCAGCAAAAGCATTAGGATTTTGAGCTTTGAGGAAGGAGAATTAAGAGGATATAGATTTAATAACACACCGTCACAGGGCTGATCTACTCTTAATCAAGAGAAATTGCCACTACCACAGTTTGATACATGGTTGGTATAAGAAAAAGGGCTCAAAATAATTAAAGAGAAAGAGTTTTAATGATCCTGTTTTATTGAACCAAATGACTACTTTAAACATGAACAGGACATTCTCATAATTTCCTTTATGCATGTATGTCCAAAAAACTGTATGAAGTGCATTAAGGTACTTATGAAGACTAAGTGTAATGATGGGTAATTACTGTTCGCACTTGTCCTATGTCCCGAGTTCCTAGCAGAAGGAATGAGAAGTCAGAGCCTGAGGTTTTGGGTTGAGAGGAAGGCTCAGTCTGCATAGAGTTTGACTTACAACCCTTAGGACCTGAGCCAAAGCCCCCAATCCAGGTAAACATATTAGTCATGATGGTGGGCTTAGAATTTCAGCACTGCGAAGGTGGAGCCAGGAGGACCCTTCCCTCAAAGCCAGCCTGGCCTAATGGGTAAGCTTTATGACAGTGTGAGATCCTGAGACAGCCATCCTGAGGATGACACCTAAGGGTATCCGCTAGCCTGAACATACTGACATACACAGAAGCGCACAGACATACTCACTCATGTATACACACAGGCACCTGCATAACACTAATACACACACATAAAGATCTTAGATGCTTTGTAGGTGTACTTATGAAGGGCAGTTTTCCTTAAATGAGACAAAAAAACAACAACAAAAAACAAAAAACAAAACAAAACTATGCATATAAACAAAACATTATTCATAGTGGCATCTTCTTCTTCTTCTTCTTCTTCTTCTTCGTCTTCGTCTTCGTCTTCGTCTTCGTCTTCATCTTCCCCCCCCTCCGCCTCCCTCTCCCTCTCCCTCTTCCTCTCTCTCCCTCCCTCCTTTCCCACTCCCCTCTGCTTTTTAAGCAGTATCTTACCACGTGACACGATTAAAGGCCTGCAGCACCATGCCTGGCTGAACAAGATGTTTTCATGGAAAAATAATACAACCCTCCATTACTTCAATTAAAATCTCAAAAGAAATGTCCTGCAATGTGTAGCGAAAAATTGAAGGAGGGGCTTTAAACAAGGAAGGACTTGTCTCTCTGTAATTTTCACTCGGCACACTCAACTTTTAAGCTCCCACCTGAGTATCCTATGTTGAAAGTAAGTGAACGACCAAGAAATAAAGAGTAAGTACTAAGACAAACAATGCTCAAAAGGTCTGTGTGTGGGGAAGGGGGTTGAAGGATTTGCTCACAGGATAAGGAGATTTCTGAGTCAGAATGAGACCAGAGTTCATAATGACTGCATAAAATCCAGGTGTGCATGGCTGCCTCCCTGAGGTCTTTGAGGCCATCTGGCTAGCTGACTAACTGAAACAGCAAACTCCAGGTTTAAGCGAGAAACCCTGCCCCAATTTATTAAGTGGAAAGTAACTGAAAAAAAAAATGACATAACATTAATCCCTGGCCTACACACACACACAGACAGACACGACACACACACAGACACAGACACACACACACACAGACACAGACACACACACAGACACAGACACACACACAGACACCACACAGACACAAACACACACACAGAGACACACACACACAGGCACACACACAAACACACACACAGACACACACACAGACACACACACACTCACACACTGCATGCATATGAAAATGAACCGCCTTTGTTGTTGCAGGTTTGATGTTGAATGCTGTTTTCTTCTGCTTGCTCATTACACACTGACTGTGCAAGACTGACTGGCAAGAGTGTGGTCCGGATGTGAACCTGCTTTTGTGGCTCTCAGTGAGGTAGGTATCAACAGAAAGTGTTTGGTGCAGCCAAGAGATTCTTAGACAGAGAGCAGTCTCATTTTCTTTTCTTTTCACTTAGAAAATACCCTTCCAATTTCACATGTCACGACAGCTTCCAAGGTGCCAGCTGGGCTGACTGTACCCAACCAAGCAACTAGCGGGCATGTTTAGTAACATTTGCGAATTCACAGTTTGATTTTTCTTAGAGAGACAGATGACTGGAAGGACAAACGGAGGCCTGAGGAGATGCACTGCCATGGAAGGAAGAGAGGAGCAAGGCAGAAAAGAAGCACGGGGTGTCAGGCTTACTGCAGATAGGAAGTGAAAGCGGGAAGCAGGCTGTAGAAATACTCAACTCTTGTTGGAAAATGCTGGCTCAACAGTGTTTGTGCCTCTTTCCTTCTTCACAGGGGATGGATGACTGTGTGAGCTTCCCCAGTGTCTTAGGGTTTTACTGCTATGAACAGACGCCATGACCATGGCAACTCTTGTAAGGACAACCTTTAACTGGGGTTGGCTTACAGGTTTAGAGGTTCAGTCCATTATCATCAAGGCAGGGAGCAGGGCAGCATCCAGGCAGGCATGGGGCAGGAGGAGCTGAGAGTTCTACATCTTCATCTGCTGGCTGCTAGTGGAAGAATGGCTTCCAGGCAGGTAGGTGAGAGACTTAGAGCCCACACCCACAGTGACACTCCTACTCCAAGGCCATATCTACTCCAACAGGGCCACACCTTCTAATTGTGCCACTCCCTGGGCTGAGCATATACAAGCCATAACACTCAGACTCCTAGGTAAATCAGCTCTTTGGAGCTTTTAACTGCACCGGCTCTTGCTTCGCCTTTCTGAAGATGGAAAGTTTTATTTTACTTTTTCTTTTCTAAAACTCCTTGAACTTCGTTGCTTAGAAGATTTTCCAGGAGCCCTAGTTAAACGAGTCAGAACAACGCACCTACCCTACCTTCCTCTCTACCTGTTAATGTGCTGACCCCGAGATAACATATCACTTAATAACTAGATAGGACCTAGAAATATCTAGGCAACAAAAATCTGGGCACATGTCTAAGGAAGCTACTAGATTGGGTGGAAGAGGTGGAAAACTCACCCTGAACGTGAGCAGTACCATTCCGCTGAGCCTTACCACAGCTGCCTCACGCTCTCGCCATCATGGCTGCACCTTCAAAGTGTGAGCAAAGCAAACCCTTCCCTCCTGGAGTTTCTCCTTGTCAGAAAGGAACGAAGCACCTATTCTTCGCCATGACACTGTTTTATGGTCTAGCCCCTCCCCTTCATCTTGTTGGCAGGTGAGCTGAACAAACTCAGTCTGTAGCCTAAATTCATCCATTCTGTAGGGCTTAACTAGGTATACATTCCTTTTTTATTAAAATGTATTTTTAAAAGTTCAATGATTTAAGGAAAAAAAAAAATCCTCAGGCGAAGACATGTATCGCAGGAGATTGGTGATGGTGTTGGTGATGGTGATGGTTATGATGTAACATTGGAACATGAACCATTTTGATAGGGAGAATCGGAGGGCCTGCTATACCAGGGCATCTTATATGACACATGTGGCCAGGGTCTTTCATTTTCAACAATCTTTTTCTTCCAATCTTTCTAGTGATTTCTAGGAAGAAATTAGTGAGGGCCTGCCAGAGATGATGTCTACTTGGTAATACTGGCTCCCAGGATCTCCAGCAAAGAAGAACTCTTGTGCATCATGCATCTAGTTCCGGAGGCCTTCTTGGGATGCAGAGAGATGCAGGGAGGCATCCCTTCTGTCACTCTCTGGCTCTCCATCAGCCAACATTTCTGACTAAGGATACTGTGAGGGGAAGAAAGAAAACGTATTCCTAGCTACAGCGCTAGAAAGCATTTATATGATCAAAGTGCAACATTATAGAGGGCTAAATACAACATAAATATATGCTCAGGATGCATTTATCTACGCACAGTATAGATAAAAGAATACTATATAATAAAATATGTATGTGTGTGTGTGTGTGTGTGTGTGTGTGTGTGTGTAAATGCCATTTAAAGACAAAGGATATCTATCTATCTATCTATCTATCTATCTATCTATCTATCTATCTATCTTATTAAATGGTATAGTAATTACATAAAAATTTTATAAAGGATATACATATATATGGATATTTATATATAATTATATAAAATATATTTGTATAAAACATATCTACATATATATTTATATAAATGAATATTATCTATATTTTTATAATTTTATGTAAAAATATATATTTATGTAAAATATATACTTTTTATATTTTTACATAAATGGGTATTATCCATTATCCAATTTTCTAACTCAGAGTTAAAGGAATAGAATGGTTTCATTGTTCCATTTCATCTCTTCAGAAATTTGTGATCTGAATGGATTCTCTTTTTCTCTCCTTCCCTTTCTCACGTCCTCCCTCCGATTTATTCTTTACATTACTATCAAGAGTGATTTTCCTACTACACAATCACTACTCCCATTAAGCCTTCACAGATTGCCATGGTAACAAAACTATACTGCAAAGTCAACAAAGCTACCTGCCTACTTCTCCAGCTTCAATTCCCAGCAGGTCCAGCCACATTCTCCACACATGACACGAAATGCTATTGTCATGCTGCCAAATGCGGTACATTCCATTTCCTGTTATGGCGTTGGGTTCCATTTATGTGGGGCCCCTAACAAGTGCCACTGCCACCAATGTCCAACAATCTATGTCCAGCACTCCTGGCCTAAGACCTAGGGCAGCTCACTGTACCTCTGGAAGCTGTAGTTCTGCCCAGCCCCCAGGTCTCTGCTGCTACACAACAGTCCACTCCTCTCCTGTCATATATTGTACTCACACTTTTAAATTCTTCCTTACTTCCTGGAAATCCAGGCTTGGTTTTCATCTCAGTTTTCAAGAGCTACATGCCTATTAGTAGAGAGAAGGGTCCTACAAAGACTATATTGAAGGAATCAGTGAAAAATAAATGAACGGCTTTAAACACATGAACACACAGATTCACAAACATATATGCATATGCACACACACTTATACACATACACACTCATACACACTCACATACACATACACACATACACACACACTCACACATGTACACACAAATTCAAATGTGCATGCACACACAAGGCCTGATGCCACACAGAGCTAAGAATCCTCTGGAAAAAAAGTCTGAATATAGAGACAGGAAATAAACACACCCCGCCCCCTGACGTCATATTTTCGATTTTACACAAGGTCAGCACAAACTTCAGCAGAGCTCGGCTCTTTTGCTAAAATCATTTCGTGTTATAATTTTCAAAATTCTAGCGTGTGTTATCTAAACACATTTCAAAAATAACCTTGTGATATTTGGATTTGAACATCTCCATTTTCCAAGAAAGGAAAGCGAGGAGCAAAAGATAAAGCGACAAAGCAACTAAGGAAAATTCAGTGCGGTGATCAGGGGTCCACTCAATGAGAAAGGGCCCGCAGCTGCTCCCTAGCCTGCACCCCCTTCCCAGAGCTGCAGTGCAGTGAGCCCGCGTGGGGCAGGCCAACCTCCCACAGGCCAGGGGAATGAGGAATTGAGGAGACAGAACACAAGCAGTAGTAATTCTACTCTTTTCACTGGCACAGATGGGTCACCCTGTGCTGAACAGCAAAGACCACAAAACAAGACCTGTTGCTATGAGAAGTCAGGATGACTCAGAATGAACAGCATTGAATGACCAAAACCATAGTCGCTGCTGATAGAGTCTAATCTCCACACTGCGACTTCTGAATCCTGTAACATTTTGGGACTTCTTAATGGTTTATTTTATTTTTATTTTATTTTTTTTTAATTTTTATTTTTTATTATTTCTAATTTTCATACATAAATATATTATTTACATACTTTCTTTATTATTATTATTATTTTCTTTATTTACATTTCAAATGCTATCCCGAAAGTTCCCTATACCCCCCCCCCGCCCCTGCTCCCCTATCCACCCACTCCCACTACTTGGCCCTGGCCTTCCCTTGTGCTGGGTCATATAAAGTTTGCAAGACCAAGGGGCCTCTCTTCCCAGTGATGGCCGATTAGGCCATCTTCTGCTACATATGCAGCTAGAGACACAAGCTCAGGGGGTACTGGTTAGTTCATATTGTTGTTCCACCTACAGGGTTGCAGCCCCCTTCAGCTCCTTGGGTACTTTCTCTAGCTCCTCCATTGGGGGCCCTGTGTTTCATCCAATAGTTGACTGTGAGCATTCCACTTCTGTGTTTGCCAGGCACTGGCATAGCCTCACAAGAGGCCGCAATATCAGGGTCCCTTCAGCAGAATCTTGCTGGCATGTGAATTAGTATCTAGGTTTGGTGACTGATGATGGGATGGATTCCTGGATGGGGTAGTCTCTGGATAGTCCATCCTTTCATCTTAGCTCTAAATTTTGTCTCTGTACCTATATCCTTTCATGAGTATTTTGTTCCTTATTCTAAGGAGGAATGAAGTATCCACACGATGGTCATCCTTCTTGGTTTTCTTGTGTTTTGCGTAATGTATCACAGCCCTGCTATTCAACCCTGCCACTCACTCAATCAAGGAACCTGACTTCAGGTATCCATGCTCTCATGAACATAACCTTACCAAAACAAGGGCTGATTACTTGTAATCATAGCATTAACCCTATGCTGTGATGCAACTGACAGACACGTAGACGAATCTGCACATAGCACATGACTGTGTTATCCCGGTGTGTTGTGATAAAGACCGTGACTGAACACAAGTTGGAGACAAAGTCTTTATGTGACTTATGCACCCTGACCACAGCCCACCTAAGGGAGACATAACAGGAACTCAAGCAGGACAGGAACCTAGAGGAAGGAATCAAAGCAGAGACTGTGGTGGAGTTCTGCTAACTGGCTTGTTCCTCATGCCTTGCTCAGCCTGCTTTATTACACTCCCATGAGCAGTATCTCAATGGTAGCACCTCCCACAGTGGGCTGAGCCTCTCACATCATCATGAACATTGAAAACGTTCCCACAGATCTGCTTCCAGGCCAATCTGATGAAGGTGTTTTGTCAGTTGAGGTTCCCTCTTCCCAACTGACTCTAACTTGTATTAAGTTGATAAAAAAAAAAAATCAAGCCACCAACATGTTGAAAAAGAGAAATATAATTTTAGTTAAGAAAACACTCTATTTTGACAATGATTAGCACCTACCTTATTTTTAAAAATTCTATCAGACAATAATGACACAAAAGCAAATAACTTGAGAAGACATATAGCATGGATTTTGAAAATTACAGTCTCCTTGAATATAAAAATATTCATATAATTCATTAGTGAAATGGCCTTCATCTTCAAAAAATTCAGTTCAAGCAGGAACTCTTTTGATTCTTTCTTTATGTGTGTGAGTGTGTGTGTATATGTGTGTGTGTGTGTGTGTGTGTGTGTGTGTGTGTGTACGGGCACATGTGTATGTTGGTACAGGTATCATATATGTGTATGCATATAAAGCTAACAACATAGAATGTCTTCTTCACTTACTCCTCATCTTTTGTAATAACTTACTTATTTGTTTATTTTAGTGTATGTATGTATATGAAAAAAACATTAAAACATGATGATGGAGCAGTTAAATATGTTATTATTTGTATGGGCATTTTTTCAAGACACTTGTAATTGCTAATCTTGATTAATTCTCATCATGTAACTAGGGTTTTTTTTTTCTCTGTTCTATGTTACCTAGTTTAAAATTTTTTACACACAAATTTTAGCTACAATGCAAAGGAATTAGATTCTCTATGCTATCACAAAAATATATAATTCAAACTGAAAAAATATTGATTAAATATATTGTATGTTGAAAGGGGGGAAGCTGGGAGGGCTGAAATTTACTGTCACACATGGACAGCTTCTGTGACAGTTCACTAATTAGAGTTCATCTTATCATGTAGACAGGGAAACAAGCTTCAGGTCTGAGAAAAAAATCCTAGAGAACTGGTTCAATTGAAAAGGCTATACACATGCTAAGAGGACAAAACATGCCATTATGAAAGCATTAAAAACGTGCAGCAACATTTAAAAGAGAGCTATGGAAATTTCAACTGTGAGATACCTGATCTCCTCAAAGCATTTGAAGCATTGGTGCTTGTGCATTTTCCTGGAGACTTAGAAACACAACATTGGAGAGAGGGCAATTCTGCTTAACTCCAACATGTTAATCTGCTGAGTTTCCTGCGCATGGAGCATGGGTAACTCCAAAGTAACTACTGGAAAAGCTTCATCACAGCATGCATGATGACTTCACTACAGCCAAGCATTTCCTGAGAGCACACGTCCATGTGTTGCTGGGACAGAACCGTAGACTGTTGGGAGGGACGTGCAAGACAGCTGGAATCACATGTGAGGAGCTCCTTGGATGCAAAGGGACTGCAAGCAGGTACCATAGGTAAGTACACAATGTTAAAGCCAAAGCTGCTTTAACACTAAACCCATGGCCAATAGCTCTGTATCTTAAGCCAAACAGAGCTTATCTGTCACACGCTTTCTCCCCAAGGGAATGTGTTGATAAAATGTGGCATTACATGGACCATGATCAGGGTTTTGTTATCTACATGAGCTGAATGGAAGCAGATGAGCACCTCTTTGGTGGCATCCAGATGTCCACATGTGACATGGAGCTTTAAGAGCACCCTGACAATTGGTTTATGTATGTTAGCAAGAAAACAAGCTCCAAACATTGAGTCACAATGAGACTAAGTGAGTGGAAGGAATAAGGAAAGCTCCTATCTTCAATCAAGGTTATAACTAGTTGAAAGGTGCTCCTAGCCCCCGACCAAGGGCTCTGCCTTCTTCATCTTAGTTACCAATAATAAAAGAAAAGTAAGAACATATTAACAGGAAAGTTTTAGGAAAAAGCAATTCATAAATTTTAAATTGCATGGTTGCTTAAATACTATGCTTAAAATCTCATGCCTTAATGTTCTATTATGCTCAGAACTTGAACTTTTCCAAGTTCCCCCCTCACTACACTGTATATTGTTATCCACCTGTAGATCGGTTAATCTTCATAGTTACAAGATAGAATGTCTTGATATCATTGTGTCTGTGTTCAAGTGACCATTTTCTTACTTCACGATAGACTTAAACCTTAAGAATATTTATTGCAGAAGCATCCAGGGGGTATGATTCCTGGAAGTACAGATGAGTTAGGTACTATTTGAGTTTATGAGCATCCACTTTATGTGTGTGTGTATGGGTGGGTGGGTGGGTGGTAGCTCTTAAAATATACGCCCTGTAGATCAGGAAACTATTGCAGTCATATATAGAAAGCCAGATCAAGATGAAATGGTCTAGAAGATAAGTGATAATACAATGGAAGAAAACTGTTCTCACAACCTCTTATTAAAAACACCGACTTTATCACACTATGTCAAACAACTTATAGTTCAAGACAAGTATTTAACAAGTGGCCTTCTGGGAAATTGATGTCCCATCATTATCTACCTGATCTGTTGTTTAGTGGCAATGATAATGAGGAAAAAGTTCTTCTGTCTTGGCAGCTCCTGGTTTATTGCTTTTCCTTTCACTGACGCTCAAGGCTGAGTCACTGTCTACAGACTCATTAAGGATGAGGCACAGAACATTCGACCATTTCCTTTTGGTCTGCTAAACAGACTGGATAAACAAGAAGCCAATTGGGCCCGTTTTTCCTATTTTTTATTTAAAATATACTGAACATTGTCTAATGTCATAAAATATTCTTTGAAATAGATGACTTTAATGTGCCTAACAACATTCACCAAGATTACTATAAATAATTTTACACCTTTATGAAGATATATGTGTGTGTCTACACACACACACACACACACACACACACACACATATATATATATATATATATATATACACACACACACATATTGATAACATGATATTTCCTATATAATAGTTTAAACAAGGGAACAGCAAACTGAATGTTTTATGTCAGTAATGAAATGTCTTTGGTATGCATCCAATACCATCATGGTGGTGCTTAGAAAGGCTGCTGAGACATGAATAAATGAATGTGCTGTGTCCCAACAAAAGTTCACTTGGAATTTCATACAATGTTCACATGACATGTAATGTTTTTCCTCTTTCAAGTCTTCATAACTACCCCCAAATCATTGTTTCCTCACAGGCATAGAAAAGTAGGCACCGACTGAATTTTATTTTACTAGTTATATTTACAGATCTATAATGTAGGTAGTAGGTAGGCTTCATGAGCATCTTTTGTTCTAGAATAGGCCGACACTCCCTCCAACCAGAAGCCTCTGCCTCCAAGGAAGAGCCATCACAAGTGAGTCACTTCTCCTTACATTTGACAAATGATGGATAATTTAATGAATCTCCAGTAGAATGAGTTTCCATGGGTGAAATCAGTGATGTATTAGCATAATATCTATTAGACAAGAGTTGGCTCATTATATTTGGAAATAGCTACTAAGCCCTCTATGGGAATTTAACCTAAATTCAACTTGCGTACCACCTGTAGTTAAATCCTAATGGAGGTCAGTGAGCGCTGGAACTGCAGCCAGAATGGACATCAAGGCAGGATGATCATGGGTTTATAGCAACCCTGGGCTACATAGTGAGTTTATTGATGAGAAAATAAAAGACAAGCAAACAAAATGATTAGTAAGAGTTACAAATCAGATTTTGTTAGGCTGGTAGTTAGCTATGAAAACCATGCAGTTCGTTGGGGATGGACCCCGCTTTTACAATCTACAGCTTATGAAACCAGGAATTTCACCCGCAGGAATCTGATACCTCAAATGGAATCTGAGCCCTATTTCAGTAGAGGCCGTAAAGCAGAGACATGATATTCTGGACTGCCTCAGAGATCATTAACAGATAGCCATCTAAATCTTCTAAGATTTCTATCTAGATCGAGGATTTTAGTAAAGATCAAAGACACACCATTGTCCTGTCCATTGAGTTCATCCAAATGGGCCTGTCAATCACCTGGGCAGGACAACGGCCTTCAGGAAGGACTGTCAATGTAGGGACTTTAGAAATAATATAAAGCCTGCCTAAAATCTCTCTGGTCCTTGTCTACTCTCACCTTGTGAGAGTATGTTGCTTTGCAGTGATCCCGTTAGCCATTGTGCACCCTCACCCCTTGAAAGCAGTTCACTTTAGTCTCTAATAAACTCTGCTTCCATTCTACCCTGTGTCTCCTCTGAATTCTTTGACCAGAGATCATAAGGAGCAGCGAGCGAAAGAGAGGGCAGCGTGAGATCCCAGTGGCCATCTCCCCTCAACAGATCAACCTGGCTGCTGCACAGACTGGATGATAAAGGCAGGGAAACTGGAATGTAGAGTGGAAGGCTAGGGATTGCAAGTGAGTACAGCAGAGAAAGAGTGGAAATGGCCACATCCACTAAGGAGACAGCTCCCTAGCTCCAGTCCTCAGCCGACCTCTCTGGGCCACTTCACGGTGAGGACAGACCATGCTCTGATTCCTGTGAGTGCAGTGCATTCTCCTCAGGGAAGGGCACTGGAGCTTGATCTCATACCTGTCTCTCAAGGGACCTTGAAATTGAGTAAGGGGATGAACTGTAACGTGTTCTTACCTAGGTAGGACTCTGATTATATCAACGGAAGTATCACTAAGGGCATTATGTTAGTATTATCACAAAATTTGAAGAATTGTAAAGCATAAATCACTATTCTGATAATTTCTTTTTTGTTAAATGGAGTCATCAGAGAATTAGTAAATATACTTGATGTGCTTTTGCATTCAAACTGTTATCAATAAGTGGAGTGGCTATCTTTTACTAACACTATGCTATGCTAACCTTAAAATGTTTTACAATGTGGTTTAGTTTGCTACATTTATGTGATGTGCGCATGAATGCATATAGGCAAACATAAACACAAGTTTGTCTCCCTATCTATCTAATTATGCTTTTAGAAAAAGAAACTTCTTCTAAAAAATTTCGACAAAGTATGTCAGTTTCATCCAGTAAGTGGTTACAGAATAGGTTTCTCATACACAGTCATAATATTAAACACTAGAAAAACAGATTCAGACATTTTTTGGAGATGTTGCTAGGTCCTTCAACTCAGGGTAGTGGCTATAGGCCTTCTGAGAGGTCAATGGGAGAGAAGAACATGATGGACTGTATCTGAATTGAAGCCATGGTGGACACGGTCAGAAGAAGTAAGAGAAAAAACCCAGGTCTTGGTAATTAATGAGCTGCGCCCAGTGAACTAGGGGAATCATCATTCCTCTAAGGACCTGGAAGACAGAGAATTCAGAATGAAATGACAGGAGGAAAAAGCTGGAATCGAAAAGGAGAAGATCAGCCATGAGTATGTAGAGCTCTTTTTGTCCAGGGGGCATAATAACTTAAAAGAAAAAAAGTTTAAATCACTGTACATGATTAAACCAAAGGTTGTGGGTTTTTGTTTGTTTTTTGTTTTTGTTTTTGTGGGTCGTTTTTTTTGTTGTTGTTGTTGTTTTGTTTTTCGATTTTCAGCTTTTAAGTCCACTAAGACAAAGGTAAAAATCTTCAAGAGAAGAAGGGTTGAGACAGAAGGGATACTGAAAGAGCAGACACAGAAAGCTCACCTACTTTCTTCCTTCCAGCCATGTATTTACTTCCTTGCCACTTTTACATATGGGTAGCCTGAATCTTCTTTTTAGAATGAAATCTTTGTTTGAGTGTTCTAACTTGTACCTGTAGAAGACATTTGATTAGTTCTTTATGAAGTTAGATATTACAAAGCTGAGCATGAAATGAGCTTGATGCCCCCAAGTGTGAAGTTGATCAGTCTCCTGTGGTGGGTTCTCTCTTTGGTCCAGTAGCAAGTCTCCATCAGCAGAGGACACTGGGTCCTTTGATGAAACCCACTTGAATAATCTTAGAAGCTTCATACAATTGCTTGCATATTAGTTTTAAATGTACCCATCATATATGTGTATGTGTGTGTTATTCTAAGAATATCCTCTATGTCAAAGACTTAAACATGAAGTTGACTGCTCCTGCCTTAAGGAGATTCCACTTTATTTCTGAACCAGATACTTAAAAGAATCAAATGCCTATTTTGTTTTCTAAAGTGTTTGGGAAATAAACCCCAGTAAAAGTGTGCTATACTTGGAAGATTTTACAGCCTCCACTACACACACACACACACACACACACACACACACACACACACACTCTGAGGCATCCTTCTCAGCTGGGATCCTTTTGATTTTATGTTTCCTGTTGACTCAGTGAAGGCAACAGTCAATAGAAACATCCAGTGAATAGACTTTTTTTCTAGGAAGAATACTCTCAGATCTCACAGCATTTCTAAAAGATACAATAGGGCTGCAAGCTTAAGAAAAGAAGAGATAAGTTCCTTAAATAAGACCCTTACTGAACAGCTGAGATAAAGAGAGAGAAAGGCCTTAGTGAAAGCAAGCGGTCTACTTGAAGTTGACGATTTAGGCAACAATATGCAGCCCTCCTGTTGAGAGAACACTCAAGAAGCATTGAAGACAGGCCCTGCTAGCTCAGCACGCTTCTACACAGATGATCCTTCATTGGCAACATTGCACATAATCAAGAGCCAGTTGCTTCATTAAACAGATGTTCATTTTGGTTGATAATCCACCACCCAGTAGATACAGAATAACGTTTTCAGGTGCCCAAATCAACTTTCAAAGCTCTAAAAGGGCTGTAAAAATAACCATGGGCTATAGGTGGAGATTTCTCCCCTTTATTTCAAGGTAAAACAGGATGCCTGGGTATCCATTTCTGCTTTCATAAGACTTGATTTCATAAGCCTCTGATAGAATTCTCCTGAGAGGATCCCCAGCAATGCCCTGCTTGGTGTGAGCCTTCAGTGCAAGGCTTCCATTGTCTGCCTCAGCAATAACAGTTATATTTCAACCAGGCTGCTGGAGACTCTCAACAATTGTCTCTTCATCCTCTCAATCCAAACAGAAGTGAAAGAACAACCTAGTACTTAAGACAGGTTAGCCAATGTACACCGTGCACCAAGTGATTATACACACTTTTCAAAATACCTATGCATTCGATGTTTATATTCTATATTGAGCTAAACTGACAGACTTCTGAGACATTAAACTGCAATCAATGAATCTTGTTATAAGATTTCATATGTGTGCAGAAAGTCTTAGGATGAAATTTTACTCTACATTTACTATGCTACTTTATATATTAAAACCTAGGCTATGCCTGATGGTGAATGTTTGTATTCCTGTTGGTCAGGGAACAAAGACAGGGTGATTTCTCAGGAGTTTGCCACTAAGCCAGTAAATTCTGGCATGAGTTCTAGACCAAGCAATGCTAAATTATAAAACAGGTCTCAAAATACTAAAATCCAATCAACAAACCTATTTTAAGATAAGAATATAACTAAACATACCAGCATACTTAAGAATGAAAGTATAAAGAAGTCTTTTGAATATTCTTTTAAGTTATTCCCCTAGATCAAAAATAGCTAATTTAGTTTTTAAAGGTCTTTTAAAAGTAATGCTAAGAAATATATGTAGTGTTCTGGAGATAAAGTTTGTTACCAAGTTGTGAACAATGGAGTTCAGATTCCCAGAACCCACATGAAAGCTGCCCCTGCCCCTGTAGTTCTGGTGCATGAGGGGCAGAGAGAGGATGCCCAAGGAACGTGGCGAGACGGAATAGCTGCAATTGGTGAGCTCTGGGTTCCTCAAGAGATCCAGATTCAATAAATAATGTGTATAGTGAGTGATGAACACACATGTCATAAACCTCAGGCTACATGCATATTTCACATGTTCACACATACATGTAAACATATATACATACAAACAAACAAATTCATATCAGATACATATAGACATGCTCAAAAGTGAAATATGTGCTGCTTGAAGATCTGCTGTGACATAAAAATAATGATGAGGAGATATTTAAGAACTCATGACAGTCAAGCTAGGGTGAACCGTGCAGTGACAAGAATGCCCCAAAGGTATTATGGCATGAGCGACAAGAGTTTGATGAGAATTAAATTCACAGTGCCGTTCACAGTGTTCAACTCTTACACTACCACTGAAAGCAGGCAGAGGGGGAAGCAGGATGCAGGTGAGGGTTGATGGGCACGTGGACAGTTTGGATTGTCTGCCTTTCCCTGCAGCCACCATCATTGTAGGAGTATGTACAGATAGGCATCCTGAGTTATTGACAAGAGAAAGAGATGCGAAGATAAGAATGTGTCACCATTCAAGCCCATTTCCTGGAGCTCAAAGACTGCCATACACACTCATGAGGTAGAATCTGAGGGGGAGAGAGCTGTCTGCTAGGCTCTTATCCTTTCACATCCCACAGCAGTCCCTTGAGCCCTCATCAACTGTGGCTTGTTAAGCAGTTTCTGTGCAGAAACTAAGCCTTGTCCTCATTCCATTTAACTTGGCTTCGGATGCTTTAAGTCCCTTTACTTACTGTAACCTCTCTCTAGATATAAACTGAGCATGACCTATGAACTCTACATAAAGCCAGAGGACCAAATACCCACTCAACTTGAAGGACAAGCTCTGTATTTGATAAGGTCAACTTTAATAACTAACATCCCTGATGTCAAGTCTCGTAAAGTGCTATCCCAAACACAATGGGAGAAGTAAGGGTGCTACAGAGGAAGAAGGTAAAAAACTGCAAGTCAGAGGACCAGGAAGCCTGATGTGGGGTCATGTCTGCCAGAAACGACAGGGAGGTTATCCACGATAACTCAACAATATGGCTGTCTAGACAGGACCTGAACAATGACACCACCACCAATCATCCTACTGTGGAAGGAGAAAAATTGATGGGGCCCCACCCTTAGTCAAAGAACTCTAGACAACTAAAGAACGAGGAGAGAGACAGAGAGAGAAAGTTAGTCATCCCCAGAGCTCCCTAACTGGTTATCCAGTGTGGTCAGTACTGACATTTTATATACACAAAGAGCGTCAAACAGATGCAAGGGGCTTTGTAGGATATACAGAGAAAGAAAGAGGGAGGAAGAGAGGATGGGGAAGGAGAGCGAGGAAAGAAAGAGGGAGGAAGAGAGGGGGAGAGTAGGAGGGAAAGTGAAGAAGAGAAGAGAGGGAGAGAGAGGGAGGAAGAGGGGAAGGGAGAGGGAGAGGAAGAAACACTGACACAGCGGCACAGTGAGAGAGCACATAGAGAAATATTCTATTGCAGAGCCTTCAGAGATTATGAAGGTCAACCTGAGCCTCTTTAAGATCCAGCAGCAGGTGGGGGGCTGGGACTAAGCAGAGTCTTCCTGTTCTAGTCAATGGTGGTAAGAGCTACTCAACTCTAGTTCACTCATTGCAAAACAAAAGGATTTTGACCGCAAACATTTAGTTTTTATTTGTTTGAAACAGAATGTCCTATAGTGCAGACTGACCTTGAACTTGATATGAAACCAAGTGTGGCCTTGAACTCTTGATTTTTCCAAACTATATCTCCTAAATGATAGCATTACAGGTATGTGTCTTCATGCCCAGCTCCAATCTGGTAAATTTTCATGAAAACCAGTAAACACATAGTTAACAAGTAATTTTAAAAAATCTTAATATGCTCCGAATGAGACCAGTTGGTAAAACGCCTGCATGGATTTGGTTGGCTTGGTGGTTCCAGGGCTAAGTTCTGTGTCACAGAAAGCAGAGCTGGGTGGCATCTGCAGCCACTGAGAGCGCCCCACTTTCATTTCCCTTTAACTAGGGTTTGAGAGTCAAAGCAACCGAGCAGAACAAACACGTCATAACCTATCACTGTATATCTCCTGTCAATATCAAATGTAATAGAAATATAAGCTATTAGCCATCATTCTCATGTTTATTCAGCAACTATTAGGCTGAAGTTAGAGCTTATGGTGTCTTGGATATTTTGAGTAGAACCAAACACTGACCAGGTACAATGCTGAGGGTAACCTCAGGAGGCAAAATAACCATCCCACGGGAATACTTAGGATAGAAATGGAGAGGTTGCTCTCGGTCTGGTAGGTTTGGAGAAAAAAAAAAAAACAAAACACAAAACAAAACCTTATTTTACAAATTATTTCCTTGTAATGAAAATCTAACAAACCAACACTTGGAATAAAAATATTGCATTAGTTAGTTGTTCTGTTGCTCTGACAAAACACTCTACAAGAACTTCAGGGAGATAGAGTTTTCTTTGGCTTTCGATTCGAGGATTCTGTCCATCGTGGTGGCAGGAGCTTACAGCATCCAGTTCCACTGAATCCTTGGGAACCAAAGCACAATGTCTGTTACTGCTCAGCTCCCTTATGTCTCTTTATTAAGCTCAGGACTCCAGCTCCACAAGGCTGCTGCCCATCATTTACAGGGGACATTCTCACCTTAACTAAAGGAACCAAGCAAATCCATCATAGACGTACCCAGACATTTGTTTCTGTGGTGACTCTAAGACCATCAAGTTGACAAGATTAAAGCATCGTAGAAACAAATATGATGTGACCAGTACTTCTTGTCTTTGGCCAAAATCAACAAGTAACTAAAATAATTAACAAGAAGTCAAGGAATACGATGCAGGGGGATAGAAAATTTATTTTTTCTGGGTCATGAGAAATTTAAAAGGACTAACCAGTGTCTTACCAATGCATGTATGTAAACACTCATGGAAGGAGTTACAGAGACAATGTTTGGAGCTGAGACGAAAGGACGGACCATCCAGAAACTGCCCCACCCAGGGATCCATCCCATAATCAGCCACCAAACACAGACACTATTGCATATGCCAGCAAGATTTTGCTGAAAGGACCCTGATATAGCTGTCTCTTGTGAGGCTATGCCAGTGCCTGGCAAACACAGAAGTGAATGCTCACAGTCATCTATTGGATGGAACACAGGGCCCCCAATGGAGGAGCTAGAGAAAGTACCCAAGGAGCTGAAGGGGTCTGCAACCCTATAGGTGGAACAACAATATGAACTAACCAGTACCCCCTGAGCTCCTGTCTCTAGCTGCACATGTAGCAGAAGATGGTCTAGTTGGCCATCATTGGGAAGAGAGGCCCCTTGGTCTTGCAAACTTTATATGGCCCAGTACAGGGGAACGCTAGGGCCAAGAAGTGGGAGTGGGTGGGTAGGGGAGTAGGGCGGGGGGAGGGTATAGGGAACTTTCAGGATAGCATCTGAAATGTAAAGGAAGAAAATATCTAATAAAAAATTAAAAAAAAACAAAACAAAACGAATGCATGTATGTAACAGAGTATTCATTTCAAAGCATCACAGGCTCACAGTCCAACAACTTTTGTACCTTCCATGAAGTCTATATAGGAAGAACTTGATTTTTGACCAAAACTTGGCACACACCACTTTAAAAACAGCAACTGGATGATAAGTTTTACTAATCTAATTCCAAGTTTATTATCTGAGAACCACAGTGTTCATCCCATCAATCTATCTTGGCCCTGACCTAAGACGGCCACATAGGTGTCACATAGGACTAGTAAAGACAGCTCCACCTTCTAAACAGATCCAATGCATGGCATGGTCTGACACACACTTCATGAAATTAATTAACAAGGCTCCTCACAGTGAAGGAGGCCACCTAACAGCAGTCAAAATGACAGGCTCCATTTGTCACTTGGGTCAAGACATGATGGCACAGTAACAGATGGTTAGCATGTACCCGATGAGAAGGAGTGAGTGACAGTCAGGTCCCACCTCAGGCATGTGGCGGCAAGCTGGGCCTAAGCCCTGGCATTGGATGCTACTCAAGTCCCAGGTTAAAGACAGGCACTAACATGGGTGCAGTTGAATTTGTCTTGAGGACTGAATGTGTCAGCTATAGATGGGTTCATCTATTTTAATCTTAATAAATTCAACCTATCGTTTGACTAACAAGACCAGTGCACTTCAAGTCTAGATAAATGGAGGTGCAACTTGTTCCTTTGGAGGCCTTCTGTCCACTCCAATTATTGCGTAGCTCTTTTCCCTTCGTTGTAGCTTTCAGTTAGAAGGAAGGAAAACTACACACATCTGTTTGGC
The DNA here is from genome assembly GCF_900095145.1 of Mus pahari. Taxonomy (NCBI): domain Eukaryota; kingdom Metazoa; phylum Chordata; class Mammalia; order Rodentia; family Muridae; genus Mus; species Mus pahari. The sequence continues at coordinate 74,702,016 of NC_034600.1, read as the reverse complement.
TCTTGCCTCAAAGCCACTGGAACACAGGAAAACAACACAGGCACGCATATTAACATGGGAAATATTTACAATCCTAACGCAAAGCCAGTGAAACAGAACTGAAGCAGCAGAGAGCAGATAAACTTCTCTGCAGAGCTTCGGCAAAAGGCAGATGTTGCTAGAACTAAATGGGAAACGTCCCATCCAAGAATCTCACGAACAAAAGACAATTTTCTTACGATCAAACTAGACAAACTATCTGATGATAAACCCAGAGGGGGAACGTTAGAGAAAACAGCCACAAGCACGTGAAGAACTGACATTTGTCACTGGGGCACGAATAAATAATTTCCAAGTGGTAATTCAAATGTCCTTAAGGTGCAAACACTGTGTGGAAGCCCTACTAGGGTGCCTGGCTGCTCTGCCCAGGGTAATGTCTCGGAATGTCTGTGTAGAAAAACAGGGTGCAGATGAGCAGATCATTACCCAAAATACTCCACACCCACGGGCACCTACCAGGATTCAGAGAATCAAGTATAAACCAGAGATGATCTCAATGGCTAATAAGATAATAAAAAAATCTTTAATAAAATATATGGATATTTTTAGCATATGGATACAATATTGTCAGGAGTAAGATATCCAAAACTACACGGTACTTATAGGAGTAATAAAGGTGTGTTGGTCCTTCTTAGAAGGAGAACAAAATACTCATAGGAACAAATATGGAGATAAAGTGTGGACTAAAGGAAAGGCCACCCAGAGACTGTCCCACCTGGGGATTCATCTCATATACAGTTATCAAACCCAGACACTATTGTGGATGCCAACAAGTGCATGCTGAAAGGAGCCTGATATAGTTGTCTCCTGAGAAGCCCTGCCAGAACCTTACAAATATAGAGGCGGATATTAGTAGACGACCATTGGACTGAGCACAGTCCCCTAATAGAGGAGTTAGAGAAAGAACTGAAGGACTTGAAGGGGTTTGCAACCCCATAGGAAGAACAACAATATCAACCAACTAGACCCCCCAGAACTCCCAGGGACTAAGCCATCAACAAAGGAATACACATTGCTCCAGCTGCATATGTAGCAGAGGATGGCCTTCTCAGGCATCAATGGAAGGAGAGGTGCTGTGAAGACTAGATGCCCCACTGTAGGGGAATGCCAGGGTGGAGAGATGGGAGTGAGTAGGTGGGTGGAGGAACACCCTCACAGAAGCAGGTGGAGGGACAATGTGATAGGGTATTTCCAGGAGGGAGGGAAACTGGGAAAGGGGATAACATTTGAAATGTAAATAAAGAAAATATCCAATAAAAACAAAATAAGTGCAGGGAGAGCAAAAATAAGTGCAGGGAGGTGCTTCTATCCTTTGCTTTATTCATATAGTTACAGTTTTGCTTCCCTAAAATATAACTTTGTAAAAACCGCCAAGTTAAATATCCTCCTGCCTGCACTTTCGCTGCCCAGATGTCCACCTAATACAGTCATGTTGACAGTGTCTCAGAGTCAGCTCATCCTCTAGACTGCAGACGGAGTCTAGGGTGCCAGCCAGGATATCTACTCTTAGTCGTCCATCCTGTGGGGAGCCAGGGCTTGTGACTTTCTCAGAACAACAGAATGTGCGGTCCATACTTCATCATACATACTGCATAACAGGGGCTGCCACCAAATCAGATCATAGCCAAGACCTTCATCTCTTGGCCAGGATGCTGAAGTCAGTAGCCTTCCTGGGAAAGCCTGCAGGGCCAGGAGCTGTGTGAAATCTTCAAGAGCCACAGGAAGTCCTGGGAGCCATGAGTGCACTCCACTCTTGGAGAAACAAGCAACTGAGAAGGACAGGTCTAAATAAATACTGTCTGCAATCTGAATGGACACAAAAACAGAGCCTTTCTCCATTTGACCTTCAAGGAAACCCAGTCCAGCTGGTCCCTGTGATGCTGCTGTAACACCCTGAGCATAGGAACTGGCTATGTGTCCCAGCTCGTGCACTGGGAATGACACATATGTGTTGTTTTAGACCAAATCTAAGATGAAACAATTTCCAACACTATTCCACTGGTGTCGTGTGGTCTGAAGGAAGCATGGTGGCAAAATCTGAGTGGCAATGTGCTCTTTGGATGTTTTCATGAGTCCAGTGATGTTCTACCATGTACCATGTACCATGTATGTGTATGTATGTATGTATGTATGTATGTATGTATGTATGTGTGTCTCTATCTATAAACTTTAAGCAAAATTGGACAGATACATATAGTTGCATGTGACCAGGTCAAGGAACAGAGTATTTGATCAGTACCATCCCATTGCATCAGGTAAATGCTAGTAGATTCTGTATATAATGGCATCTACTTGGGGAGTCCACAAATTGGGCAGCCTGTACTTTATCAAGCAAGGCTTTTGAGCCTGACATCAGTTGGTACCCGTGTGTCAATAATTTTATTTGTTTCTGAAGTTTCTTATCAGAGAATATGATACAAAATAAGATGAAAAGGACATGTGGTGATTTGAAAATGCTTGGCCCATGGGAAGCAGCACTATTAGGAGGAGTGGCCTTACTGGAGGAGGTGTAGCCTTGTTAGAGGAAGTGTGCTATTGTGTAGGTGAGCTTTGAGGTCTCTTATGCTCAAGCTTCACCCAGTGTGAAATGAGACTTTCCTCCTGGCTGCCTGCAGAAGACAGTCTCCTCCTGGCTGCCTTTGGACCAAGATGTAGAACTCTAGGTATTTCCAGCAACATGTCTGGCTGCAACTGCCATGCTTCCCATCATGATGATAACGGACTGAACCTCTGAAACTGTAAGCCAGACCAAATTAAATGTTTTACTTTGTAAGAGTTGCAATGGTCATGCTGTCTATTCCCAACAATAAAAACCCTAACTAAAGACAGGAAGAGTCTCATTCTTGTAACTTTTAACCATTGCTGACTTATGAAACAGGAGGACTGAGAAAAAGAAAAGCTAGAGAGAGCTTTCTCTCCAAGCACATGGACCATGGATGAATGGCTACTGTCTGACTTCCCGTGTCTATTTACAAAATAACAACTCTCAAATTACTTCTACATTCTCAGTTTTATGCAAATAATCTAACTGCTGAAAACTGCATCAGGTCCAGGGCCTGAACAAAAGGCAGATTTGGAAATGTATGTCAACACTCGACCTTCTTGTGTCTTAGAGACTCCAGAGAAAGGGTACAGTCGATGATAAATGATAACGCATCATACCTCAAACCAAAATGCATGGCATGCAATAGCCTAGCACGTGGGGACTGTTAAATGTTCAAGCACTGTATAGAGTGAACCAAGATGGAAATTTTAGTATTTTCCCACTCTACAGAAATCAGAGAAATCTCTAACCCCTTAGAGCTTCCATTTTTACATCTTTAAAACAAAGAGACAAAAATTAAGTATTTCTGAAATCTTTCATACTCTATTTCTCTAATTCTAAATTATAAGTTACCACTACATAGTCACTCATTCATATGAAATAAACAAAACTAAAATTATTGTTGAACTTGTAACCTTTTTGAAACATAAGGGTGAGCTGAATTAATTTATCAGCAGTAAAATGGGAAACTACCCAGTAGAGCTGACTGTGCATATCTTGTCATAAAATGCGTCTCAGTTTACCCAGAAGGAATTATTAAGCACCACTGAAGAAGAGCAAGGGATTATATACACCATATGTGTCTTAATGTGCCCATCCGAAGTGTTTGCAGAGACTTGGAAAGATCAAAGTGGCTTCAAAGTTGTTGTTCTTAAGCATTCAAGCATTAGCAAGAGAGTTGTCTCCAGCCCCCAGCACCCCAGAGGTGTCAAGAATCCCTTATTCAGTGACTCTGGGAAAACAGAGCTACACCATGACATGGCTTGTATGTGTGTTTCTTTGTCTAATTTAATCATGTAAAGGCATCTCTATTCTCCAGTCTGTTAAGATGCTTGTCAAAATGTCACATAAGGAAGATGATGAATGAACGCTCTATTCTAAAATTATACAAAACAATGCAAAACACTTTCTGTGTTATTTTTTTCTTCTTGCTAAGAACATGCAGTGATCTGCAAACCAATGTAAAAAGTTGGAAATTATGCAGAAAGCAAAAAGAGCAGCACAAAGAGAATTGCTCCCTTCATAAAAAAAAAAAAAGTATATACGAAGGATTCAGAAGGATTCTAAATTGTGCAAACAATGTTGGGAAGTTTGAGAGTGGTTACATTTTAACAAGGAGAGATTTTTTTATACAAAACAACATTAACATTAAATTTATGTTTCATTAGCTAAAATATACTATGCTAAGGCTGTCACTAAAGCATATGCCCATCTGACAAAATTAGATGAAGATAAGATAAAAACTATTTTTTTTAGATTATTGCATAGGTGGTGATTTGAAGCCTAGAGTGTTTCATTTAAAATCCATGGATACTGTGCATTCTATGATATATTAAATACAAAGCATTTAAAAAAAGACATGGACAGAGAGTTTTACACATTGATAACCCGCATATCAACACAGGGGGAGTCACCTAAATATCTTGGCTTTAGGGAAGCAAGAATAATTCATATCTGTCTCAACCATTTCCCCCTTCCTCCATTTCCTATGTCAGATGAAAGTTTAAAGCAACAAGTGATCCCCTAGGCTACAACCACATCCTGGAGGGTTCCTGGGTTTATCAAAAATCCTTTAAATGCTACAGAATGATTCTTGTTACCCATAGCTCCCTCATATTCTACTTCATTTCCCAGTGTTCCTCCTGGGATTGAAATATTGCCTGTCTCCTACCACTGTACAAAATCCTTTAACCTTTCCATTAGCATCCACCACAAGTCTACTGGGGCCATGGTTTTCCCAAAGAGCAATCTGTTCACTGTACTTCCTGCTTTAAAACAGAACCATAGTTACTATATGCAGTATGATAATTTTATTTGAGAGAAAGCCTTCCATTTGAGAGAAAACATTTAAAAGAAAGGGTGTTCTTAAGAGAGGCAAAACATTCCATTCTACAGGGTTGCTCTTTAAGCTAAGGGTTAACGCAACAGTTTCAGGAAGTCCCTGAAACTGATAAGATTTCCTTGATCCCACTCCCTCCACAATAGTACATAAGCAGTAACACCTGCAGCTACCTAGAGTAGGCTCAGACCAGCATACCATCCTCGATTAAGCAAATACCAGCAGAGATACCTGACAAAAGAGGAGCTGAGTTGCCCAGTAGAGGCTTAAACCAACTCAGTTACCTGGCAAGGACAGTGTCTTTCAGGTTGTGTATTTCAGGTTTTCAGCTTTTGTGAGCCATCTCCCATCCTAGGGTAGGCTTTGAGTGTTAAAACTGTCTTTGAGCCATTTCCTAAGTATCATCGCACCCATATCCCTGTAGGAAAATGCCAATAAAACTTACTGGTTCACATTGTTGGCCTTTAATCTGCTATAGTCTCACATCTTGGATGAATAGATATTTGCTCATATTTTCCCAGGAGTAGTGTCACACAAGAGCAAAACCATTCCCTTCTACCTTTGTGGTATTATTCTTTTTCTCTGTCTACATGATGGAATGAAAATTCCTGTGTCTGAACATGTCTTTCCCGATTACTTGAAAATCTGTTCTTAAGTCAGAGTGGTAAAGAAGATGATTCAGTCAAGAGAGAGTAAAGGGCTGAGTGGTTGTCCTCTTTATTGTCTGTGTCACCACAAAGCTACACTGGCATCATTTTCACATAAATCTTTAATTCTGTGTACCCAATTCTTCTACTGCTGTCTCCTCCACTAGACATACCTGAAAGTTAAGGCAGGAAACCGCCCGGACAGCATTTTCAATAGGCAAGAAGAGACAGGTAGAGTTGAGCCAACTACTTGCATTAATGTTCTGCTTAATAATTCATTTGTCCTCTGTCATGGAAAAATAACATAGCTTACTACTAGACCCTGCAGAAACTTTAAAAATGCAAAAGATAACAAGTTGTCATCACCTGCCATTCTGAATATTTACACAGACATTGTTAGTCTTTAAGTGCTTCAGATATTTTTTGTGTTGATCTAGATCTCAAAGGGGAGTCCTTGAGAGACACAGTCTTCTTCTTACTATTGGTAATTTGATGGCATTGCTCTTACACTTAATTAGCTGCACTTTAAAGCAATACACTTCACAAACACAACAGAATTATTGTGTAGACTTTTAATATGGAAATATCTAAATGTCCATTCAAAGTTTTTTATATTAAATTAAAGATTTTTATATTATGATGTTTCATTATTGTATTTCACATAAAAACAGACAAAGTAACAACAATACCTAACATAATCCTATGCATTCTTCCTATGATAAATGATCTTAACTTGTTACTGATGTTTCATTTGAATTTCTCATAACTCTTAAAGACAAACATTCTTGATAAATAAGGAAACTGGAACAGAAAGAGGTTAAATAAATATAACATATATCTTTTAACACTCCCATTTTTGATAACAATGAAGCCATGTGCAGTTTCATCTTTTGGATAATCTTTCTATCTTGACACTTTTCTATATACGAGTCTGAGGACTGGTTTTAGCAAGCTAAGTTTCTCTGAGGAAGCCTTACCTGTGAGCTGTCTCTGTGATTGGGTATGTTTTAGAGGGGGAATAAGATTGTGTGAGTAACATGGTCCCTGGGTCAGGTCAGAGAACATCTTCAATGATTTTTAGTTAATATTGTTATTAGTAGAAGCTCAAACCATAGCCAACCGTTAGAACTTATAGTTCATGTGGGCTGACTTAATACCATTGGTTTCTCAGTTTCTGGCCCTGTGCAGTGAGATTAGCTAAATGTCCCCTGAAACCACATCACTCAGTTCAAGGTCAAATCAAACAATGTTTGCAGAGGTACTCAGCAAACTCTATCAACTATAGCAACCATCCTTTTATTAAGTCAACAGGGAGAAAATTGCCTCGACCTCTTATTCCACAATTACCTCTTCAGAAAGCTTCAAGGTCCCCAGGCTCACGTGAGGTCTCACACTGATAAAACTTTCCCTACACTTTACAGCAAAGTGTGGGTGATCTATAAAACAATTTCAGGAGCAGTTAATACACAAATCAGCTCCTTTGCGGTTTTACAGAGCACTCATCAACGTTCATGGACAAAACCTAGTAAATTTCAGCTTCCCTACAAATAACACTAAGGGGTCATGAGAACATTCAAATATCTGCAATGTTTGGTTCTTAATTTACCAAGTGATACTGATCAAGATAAAAATAATTTTATAAAATATTTTAAATAAAAAATAATGGTTTGTACAAATGTCAAGAGCTGTCATTAGCTCTAAACTACTTATTTAACAGTCAATTTCCAAAGATGCTGAATAAATTGGTATAATTTAAGTAATAGTTTTATGGATTAGAGGATACATGCATTACTTCAGCATACATTAAAAGTGATAACGTAATACTGAGGGTTTGCCATTTTGTATTCAGAAACATCCCACTAGGACCATGCTTGACGGCTCAAGACAAATTCAAGGGCTGAAAAAAATGGCTCAGTAGTTAAAGAAAATGCACTGTTCTTTCAGAGGACGACCCAAATTCCATTCCTAGTTCCCATACCAGGCACCTTAAAAAGACTACCTGTAACTCCAGCCTCAAGGTATCTGACACCCAGCATTGACCATGGAGGCTACTGCATTCACATACTCAGCCCCTGCTACCACTCCCATTCACACATGCACACATACATGCACAAAATAGAAACAATAAAAACGAAGAGCCACACATGGATGCACCTGCCTTAAATCCCATTATTCAGGAAGCAGACTAGAACTCTTTAAGTTCAAATCCTGCCTGAACTATATTCAAGACAGCCAAGGCTACATAGCAACATCTTGTCTCAAAAAACAAACAAACAAAAAAAAAAAAACAAAAAAAAAACAAGCAAGGAAAAAAAACATATATACATATAAATATATATGCATATATATATATATATATATATATATATATATATATATATATATATGCCTATAAGAGACAAATAGGACTAAATAGCAGCCTTTGAGAGCCTAATTATTTCTCAGTGTTAAAGTCTCTGTGTCAGCCTGGAGGAAACACAGAATAAAAGAAAACGAAGGTATCCCGTTTTTAGCCAACAAGATTATATAATAACACGTACACAGGAGAAAGGAACAAGTCCAGCAACTTAGAAATTTCCAGGGACAGTATTACTGGCTCTCACCAGAGAGAAGCGGTAAGTTGTTGTTGACACAGCCGTCCTGTGCAGGGGAGTTATGTTAAAAAGTCATTCAACCTCTGTAGAAATATTTAGCATGTGTCTACATAGAGATTTCAATTATAAAGTGCATATCACACTTTCCCATGGAATATTTCTTTGAAATAGCATCTCAGTCTCCACCCAGGCTGCTCTCGTGGGTAGTGTCCATATGCCTTAGCCTCCTGAGTCCTGGGATGATAACTGGGCACTTTTTATAATATTTTCATCATAAAGGTTTTCTACATGAATCTTAACAGCATTCAAACACTTAGTTTCTTTCAATGGGGAGAAATGAAATGTGCTGCAAAGCAACAACTCCTTAATGTTCTCAGCACACTTCAATGGATGTCGTGGTCAGAACTTATCCGTTGAATGAACCAGCATCAGGAGTAAATGGGATTCTAGACCTGTGTCCTGGAGGGTTACTGAACGAGTCAGAGAGAGCAATGAGGGGGCACCCTGAGAACTCCAGTCACAGACATACAAGCATGGCATGACTCTACAAGACTGTGGGGTCGGCAGCAAGTTTAGTATTGGTTTAAATGAGAATTACACTCTACAGTTAATTTCATTACATGGGGTGTGTACTTGATGTGAGGGATGAATTATTTTATTCTTCAATGGAACTTGAAAGATTTTTCTCACAAATCTATCTGAAAACACACAGAATGGGTCTGGTAGAAGAATGTCCCTGCTGGACTAAAATTTGTATTGAATTGCAATGATAGAATGGAGACCCCCCCAAAAATGTGACGGTAGTTGATCTTACAGAGAAACAGATCTCTCCCTCAGTCTTTAAATGTTTCTGCATTCCTAGGGAGAATGACACTTTTTAATTTTGTTTTGTTTTTAACTGTCATTTTGTTTTGTTTTTCCTAAAGCCCATTGACTGAATTTCTATCTCCTTTCCAATACTTCTTCATTCAGGTAAATTTACAAGGCACAGGGAAGTGAATTTGGTCTTTTAAGGTAGGGAAATTTATTTTTGAATCCCAGGTGGAAACTTAATAGTCTATGACCCTATATAAGTTACAGAATCTCTCTCAGCCCCATCTTAATTGAAACATGGGTGCATTTACATCTTCCTTATGATGGAAATATTAAAGATTCGGGGATATAAAGAAGGAGGTATTTTCATGCATAGCTGTTAGCGATTCCTGTCATTATTAAACAGAGCAGCACTTGCTATGTGGAAATAAAATCCCTCATGCTTTTTGTGCAGATTGACTGTCACTCATGCCCATAAGTCCAGAGTAGCTGGGGACAGAGGGCTCTTGTCTCTATCCCACCCAGTTTCATATGTAGGGAAGGTGATGCTGTCACGTGTGTGCTCCTCAGGAATGCATCTCACCAAGGACTAGCTCAAAGGGATGCCAAATGCCTTCTTGAAGCTGTCACCTCTAGTCTGTCCCTGCTCTCTCTGCATGGTAAGGAGAGACGCCAAGCAGAGTAGCATGCGAAGGCTCCTTTTCAGTCAACCCCAGCTGGCTCCTGAGAAGAACATCTCTACAGTAACTGACTTAATTGCAGACCTTACCTATGAGTAAATGAGCCATTTTGCTTAAGGAAATAGCCTTTCATTAACAGCAGAATGCCAGCCAAGTCACCGAAACACGTAGAATGCAGATTTCTCCCTCCTCCTCTTTCCTGGGAAGTCAGTTCTAGGAGGCCTTGCCAGAAGTCTATACCCGATGTACTGTCTAGTTGTGTGTCAACTTGACACAGCTGGAGTTATCACAGAGAAAGGAGCTTTAGTTGGGGAAATGCCCCCATGAGATCCAGCTGTGGGGCATTTTCTCAATCAGTGATCAAGGGGGAGAGGCCCCTTGTGGGTGGGACCATCTCTGGGCTGGTAGTCTTGGGTTCTCTAAGAGAGCAAGCTGAGCAAGCCAGGGGAAG
>NC_034600.1:74666974-74690844 GCF_900095145.1 Mus pahari | reverse complement strand
TAGAACTTTTAATATGTAAAGACTGTGGGACTTTTAATAAAATATTTTAATAATAAAATATATACCATTAATGAAGGAAACACATATTACTTAATCCATTTATTTATATGCACGCAGTATCAAAAAAGACCACATTTAACTAAGTTCACATCATATTTTTTTCATCCTATTAGTATACGTGTAATAAGAAAGACATCATCAAATGTTGGAAAAGTAGTAAAGAAAATGGAGCCCTCAAATGTGTAAAATCTTTTCCAAAACATTTTCCCGGCTCTTAAAATCGGGATAGCATTTGAAATGTAAATAAAGAAAATATCTAAAAGAAAAAAAATGTAAAACCTAAATGGTCATGCAGACCAGCATTTTATTTGCGGGTCTTAACCCAAAATAAATTTTTAAAAATCCACAGAAAAACAAGCTCACAAAAATAAATATTGGCAGCATTGTTACTCCCGATAGAGAAGAACTGCTTGTGTTTGCATAAGGACTGCTGAGGGTCTGTCTCAGACAAGCCTGGCCTAGGAGAGGCTCAGAGAGACCGGGCTGCCTGCAGGCTGAGCAGTGAGCCCCAGGACCCCAGGTTGGTGAACTGTGCCCCGTGCTGCGGTGGGTTTTGTAGATGCAACTGTCTCTGAGACCCCGCCCCTTTATCAGTAGCCCCCACTCACACTCCTGTAAGCCACCCTACAGAACCCACTGCTCTCCCAGTTTGGACTCACAGATGTTAGCCTCACCTTGCTCCGCCTTTGCCTCCCTACCTGGGGTGAGCAGATGTTTGCTCACACCTCCGAGGCAGAGTTTCTTGCATGAACGTCGAGTATAGCTAAAGAAACCCCAATGACCTTCATCAGGAAAGTGCACCAATGAAGTGAGGGCTGTGTTGACCCGGAAATATAATTTGGCCACAAAAGTTGGAAGGATCTGTATGTGTGCCACAAAATGAATTAATTAGCCCGCTTGTCCTGGAATGATAGTTCCTATCCATCGCTATTACAAGTTCATCGGCACTGTAGGTCCACTTCTAATTCTATTTAAAATATTAAAGTCAAGCCACTGGAAAGGCTTCCAGTGGCTGCCTTCTGCGCTACCCTATCAAAGCTCCTGGAATGGCGATCTCTCATCTTGCGTCATCTTATATGCGGAGGAGTCCTTTTCCTCACTGGAATTATCAAAGCCAAGTTCTTGGACAGCATTCCACGGAGGGCTGAGGTGCTGCTCCCAGTGTGAGCAGAGCTCCCAGAAGGGAGAGTATTTCCAGTCTCAATTATTAATTTTAAGAATAAATTGCCCATGCCTTTGGACGGGAGGTCGATAGCAGGCAATTACTGAGAGCAGGCAGTACTCTTTGCTAACGGTGCTTTCTTTGGAAAATATGTGAGGTGAGCATGATGCAGAACTCTTTGGGTAGAGGACTTCTCTTCTGTGTCCTGGATGTGCCAGCTTCAGGGAACAGCACATGGGGCCTGCAGTGTCACTTCTAACAGAAGAGATTAGTGTTAAGCTTGCACATGAAATCGTTTGTGTGGCTGCCTGAAACAATTCTGAGATTATCTGAAATGGACTTACTCCCTGTTAATTCTTCATTTGAGCATAACTTCCTCACCCAGGAACATAAAATCCCCATTGTGTAGGTTGCAAAAGCATCCCCGCATGACTCAATCTATTGACTTGGTAAAAGACGAGGTTTAGCTCTGTCTGTCTAAATGTGGAGGATGGCATGTCAAAGCGATTTTTCTCTTGGTGCCTTAATGGTATTGAGTTGTTCCCCCCCACCCAAAAAAAAAAAAACAAAAAAAAACAAAAACCAATAATTAGGCAAGCAATCCGGCTGATCCCTAAGGCCACTGGTAGAGCGTGGATGTCAGAATCCATCATTAGTGAGAAAGGAGAGTGTTGGCCTTCACATTCCAGGGGCAGCAGGTCACAGGGCAAGCTCATTTAGAGCCCGGGGCTTGAACCTGCCTATGCCTTTTATGACTGTAGCCTAGTGACAGCAACTTGAACGTGATTGATAGCCTGCCTCAGGTATGTTTACCTATGTCATCGATACAGATAACTGAAGTCCAGAGCACCAAGTCCCCACAGCAAGAAATGTTGCAGTGAAGCAGAACCGCGTCTGACTCGCTGAGCATCACACACCGTCCGCAGGTAAGCCAGTGATCATGAGCTGTCCAAGTGCTAATTAGATCCTCACTAACTACCCCTTCAGATGCAGCTGATAAAACTGCTGGCCCCTCCCTTTCCCTGGCACAGTGGAACTCAGACCACTTCAGCTAAGCAGAACCTCGGTGCTAGGAACATGCTCCCTTAGGAAGATTAACAGATAACCTACCACAAGTCTATTACCATTATGTCATAAATGCGACTGTGTCCTGTTGCAAAAGCAATCCCTAGTCCACAGCTAACACCCCAGTGACTCCTTTAGGTTTCCCAGTAACGCCCTTAAGCAGAACTTTTAGTACGTAAACTGAGCAATATTTAGTCTTAAGAACTTTTGCCCCAGATGAATATATTAAGCAAAAAAAAAATTTAAATCAGAATGTTCGTTTTAATTATATGCCTGAAAAGCATGGTCTGCATGTGAATTCATAAAAAAATACATCATACGTATTTTACAAAACAATGCAATTGAAAAGAAACATAATATATACTCTTTTTTAAAAGGGTTTTAATTTGAGATACTCCCTACCGTTGCTTCCTTGCCCTACAATAAGTCATCAGATCATTCCCACCACATAGTTGAACTGTTGAGTAGACATGTCTTAAGTGGGCAGAATTTTGGTGCTGTTTTCCTAAGGAAAAGAGCTTTCCCTGTTTACTCTCCCTGGAATTCTAGTTGTTCACTTCCTACTCTGAGAAAACCACTCACGAGGCATTGACTTTTATACGCCAGGAGTTCCTGCTTTGTTGTCTTGCTCGAGGCCTTTATCAGTAATTAATTATGATATATTTTCCCAGTGAGTTTGTAAGGGTCATTAAACTCTTTCTTCAAAACTTTGCTGCAGGCAGCCTCTGCTGAAGCAGACCCAGTGACAAGGGAGTACGGCATGCTGTTGGCTTCCTCTTGCTAACAAAATAGGAACAACCAAAAAGACCAGCAATGCTATAAAATTCGAATAAAATTATACTATCAAATGACTCACAGTGATTCCATATTTCATATCTATTAGAAAATGGTTTAAAAGAAAATTTAATGATATCAAAAACACCACTGATACCTTAAATGAACAAAGATAGTTTAAAATAGTTATCAAGTGAAGTAAATACTGTATTTCCACAATCCCATTTTCATTCAAAACTCATAGAAGGAAATCTTGGTAAGTATTTGTAGATTTCCCATAATCTGCAAGAGTTGTCTCCATAGAGCTACACAACACTGAAATATCACACTTAAAATATTTAATGTGATTTCACGGGATAAATATTTAACAATGATTTCTTTTGAAAAATATGAAAGGATAATGAAGGGTGCTAAAACATTTTTCAAAACCCTACATGCTAATAAATGCTTCTCTCCCAGCTAGCATGCAAGGCTGCAGCGTCTCATCTCCAGTACTGTATGAACCCCACTGCCAACCATTGCCCCCACAGCCAACCGTTCCCCCCACAGCCAACCATTCCCCCCCACAGTCAACCATTCCCCCCATAGCCAACCGTTCCAGAGAAATGAGTACAAGGCAATCCAGTGAATTCATTCTTAGAATGGAGTTGAGATTTTCAAACTGATGAGCAGAAATAGAATGGTCTCAAGGAGAGATGTATTGGGAAACTTTTTGAGAAAATATGTTTTAAGAGACAAAGAGAAAATACCTCAGGAGAAGCAACAGTGTATGCATAAGTGAGTTGAGAATGCTGTGGAGACAAGGACGAGTCCACAGTTTTAGAGTGAGTGTCTCATGACTGATGCTGGTAGCAAAACATCCCAATTTCTGTTACCCCAATTTCTCCCTCATTTCTACGCTTGCCCATCCCCTGTCCGATGCACAAATCAGTAGGCTCATCCTTCTGACACTTTCTGACTACATTTTCCTCCCAGAGTGGAAGCTTGGCAATGCCTTCATCCCTGTCTTTTCCTTTACTGGGCTGAATAGTGTAAGCGACTATAAACACGAGAAGTGTTCTCGCTCTGAGGTTCTGTCCTCCTTTGTTATAAACTGTATTTTAAACTATGGAGACCCTGCTGTGCAGGCTCCTAGCCACGCCTTCACACCTTGAGAACCACACTGTTCCTCAAGCAGCTGCTGATCAAGTAAGAAAACATGAGGGCAAGGGTGCTTTCATTATTTCTCCCTTGAGCCATGCAATGCTTGAGACAAGATACAAAATTTAAAAGTCAAGAAATAAAGTAACTTTCTTTTTTTAATTTTTACTTGTGGAAGAATTTCTCTGCCACCATTCTGGACTGTCTAATCCTTGCCATTCTGCCTAAATGAATCTAAAGTTCACTGGTCTTTGCAGATAATCCCCCCTGTTCTTGACCTTTCCCAAAGGTGTTTTAATTTCCTTTTCCCCATGGATAATAACTCTGTCGTTACTTTCACAAAATACTTTTCCAAAATACTGTTTGGAGGATGCTTAGCAGTGCTCTGCCAACCTCCAAAGAGAGAGAAGAGAGCAACAGCTGTCTTCGCAGCATCACTAATCACATCAAAAGATCATGCAATGATACGCAGGACTGAAAAACAGTAATTAAGAAAATATCTTATATGGGTGAGAGATAATCTTATCTTTAAAAATAGTATTTGTCTTTTCAGAGTTCAAGTCTCTCAACATTATAAATGTAGAAGCTATGAAAGAAGGAAGTGTGACAACTTGGGATGGATCAACACAAACAGACAGAAATTTCTTTTAAATTTACATATAACTAGAAAGGTTTTGAATCTGAGTTGGAGTTTATTGGGAAACGTGTTTCACATGTACATCAATCATCGGGGTTCGACAAGGAGACAACTATTCAGGGGAAAAATCAGACTGACCCAAGTATGGGCATGGGCTTCTCATGCTTTATGGGGAGCCACCATAAAGCACTGAGATTCTTAAATAAGTTAAAGTACACAAGTACAAAGTGGAGTGGTTTGGCCAGAGTAGAGGCTTGGCAACGACTTCATCCCTGTCTTTGCCTTTGTTGAGTAGAATATTGTGACTATAAGTGTATGAATGTTTTGCCTACCTGTATGTACCCACACCATGTGTGTGTTTCCTGCAGAGGTCAGAAGAGTGCATAGGAGGACACCTTAGAACTGCAGAGGCCATTCCAAGCCGCCATGTGAGTGCGGAGAACTGAACCCAGGTCCTCTGCAAGAATAGCCAGTGTTCTTATCCACTGAGTCACCGCTCAGCCCACCCGCCCACTTTTTAATGTTAGATTTATGTTACTATCGTTAATATTCTGCGGCCTCACCACTTCTCATGGTCCCTGATAACTTGCATTTTCTGCCTACAAGTCTTCATCATTTCCCTTGGACATTTTTCGACCTGGTGTAAGTCAATAACTTTAATTCTGAGCTGTTGATCCACACTGGCATCATTCCACTCCTCCTCTGTAGTCATCTGCAGTACTAACTGGAGAGGAACTAGGTGCTTGCTCGAATCTGAATCTGCTACAAGCCCTTCATCATGTCCTACGCAGACAGAAATCTTTAGAGTCCCACCCATTTGAGGATTGCCGAGATTAGTGTGTCTGGTAAAGGGGATTCTATCCCTTTTTTGAACCTTCGAATATTGATATATCCGTAAAATCATAAAAATATCTTTTGTTAACAAAACAACCAGAGAGATGACACTGGT
This sequence comes from Mus pahari, assembly GCF_900095145.1. Taxonomy (NCBI): domain Eukaryota; kingdom Metazoa; phylum Chordata; class Mammalia; order Rodentia; family Muridae; genus Mus; species Mus pahari. The sequence goes on along the minus strand of NC_034600.1, from coordinate 74,685,057 downwards.
TGCAATGGCTTAAAGGTGGGCAGGGCATGTAACTCAGTGGAGTGCATTCCTAGCATGCAAGAGACACGAGATCTGATCCCCAAAATCTGATAAGCCAAGCGTGTTGGTACATGCTTGTTAACTCCAGTCCTTGTAGAGTAGAGGCAGTAGGATCAGAAATTCAAAGTTGGTTCCTTCAGATTCATAGTTTATGCCCAGACTAGGATACATGAGGCGATGTCAAAAGCACTAAGCCATTGTCTAACTGTATGTGTGACTTTGGGAGATAGCAATACTGTGATGAGCTGAAGTTTGTCTACACAGGACCTCGGCATGTCTTTCCACTCATTCTACGCTATACTACCATTGAATCCTGAGACAAAACACCGTGCTTGTCATCAGACACATCTGTCCTGCCCTTTTCTTGTTAAATTGTCACTGCTCCTTTTGTATTTTATCACTGAACTAAAGTCAGGAAGACTTCCAGTTCCAGGTCAAATAGGATGCCAGGCTAGGTCAATGGAGTGAGGAAGCACCTTGAGTAACAGGATTGGCAGGAACCCTTTCTGGGCTCCCATCTCCTCTGTTCCTTAAAAAGATCAGAAAGCTCATGAGCAGGACTTTCACTAGAAGATTCATGGAGCAGAACAAGCTCCTCACGAGCAGGACTTTCACTAGAAGATTCATGGAGCTGAACAAGCTCCTACTTAACACTCTCTCACTCTAGACTCTCAGATCGATTCATTCAGCCCTCCTCTACAGCCCTATTTAGCCACAAACTTCCTGAAGCAGGGGTTGGAGGGACATTTCTGAGAGGATCATTGATCTTTCCTGTCAATGGCATCCCTTTTAGCTTTTCTGATAGACTGACACAGAGGTGGCTTCCTACACTTAACTAATCAGCCCCTCTTATTAAACATTATCTGCTTCCTCTTCAGCCTTTCATTCTGCACACAGAACAGCAACTGTTCTTAATTGCCCCACTTTGGTGCTGCGCTCTGACACAGAATTCCTGCTGGTAACCATGTACAATTCCACAATGCTCTTCCTAAGCCAGCAACACAGAACAAAACACCTCAAATCCAACAGCAGCAGAGAGAAGTCCAGAGACGGGGTGTGTGGGAGCAGTGAGGCTGGACAGAGAGGAGGGCGTGTCAGGACAGTGATGTAGAATAGAGAGGAGGGTGTGATGGGGCAGTGATGTAGAATAGAGAGGTGGGTGTGTCAGGGGCAGTGATGTAGAATAGAGAGGAGGGTGTGTCAGTAGCAGTGATGTAGAATAGAGAGGAGGGTGTGTCAGGGGCAGTGATGTAGAATAGAGAGGAGGGTGTATCAGGACAGTGATGTAGAATAGAGAGGAGGGTGTGTCAGGACAGTGATGTAGAATAGAGAGGAGGATGTGTTAGAGGCACTGATGTAGAATAAGGAGGAGGGTGTGTCAGGACAGTGATGTAGAATAGAGAGGAGGGTGGGTCAGGACAGTGATGTAGAATAGAGAGGAGGGTGTGTCAGTGGCAGTGATGTAGAATAGAGAGGAGGATGTGTTAGAGGCACTGATGTAGAATAAGGAGGAGGGTGTGTCAGGACAGTGATGTAGAATAGGGAGGAGGGTGTGTCAGGACAGTGATGTAGAATAGGGAGGAGGGTGTGTCAGGACAGTGATGTAGAATAGAGAGGCTGAGATACAACCCTGGACAACATATGAAACAGATTGTTGTGAGGACTGACAGCATAAAAGTGTAAATAAAGTCTAAGAATTCATCATTAAATTCACAGTAACTGGAGGAACACAGCCTGAATCCACAACGTAGTTCTAACTGCTAAATAACCTATTTCACATCACAGGCAGAAGTGCTTATTTCCACATCTCTAGATGACACAGGACATCTTTCAAGTTATAAAGTACAAGAAGTTACATGTCAATTACATTTTTCTTTAAAACTCAAAATCCGGCTTTACTCCCTAGCATATGATCAGAAGAAAATATGTGTCTTGATCCAAATTTCTAAAATTGCTTACCATCCACAATTTATAAGGAACACAACTTCCATAGAACAGTTCTTTAAGTCCAAGTCTTTAATTTTATGTATTTATTCACTTTGGAGTGATGTCATGTTTGAAAAGTTAATTAGATTTTGATGACTCTGACAGGGAAGGTTGTATAAATTGTCCTGTGCTGTAATTAACATGTTTCATATGGTGAATTCTATACATTTTCCCTGAACACTTATATATTAGGCCGCCACACATTCTTTAATAAGCCAGTGTGATCCGGTTTACCCCTCAAAAGGATTAGCCATAAGAAATACCAGGAAGGGCAACTTTGCTTAACCTACTAAGATCCTCACCATATTCTCAATTTTTAGCTTTCTGGATAAATGTTGACAGTTTATTAGACAACATTTTCTGCATATCAACTATTTGGCCTGAAACCTTCAATAACAACACATGTCAAGTTGATCAACATATCCTTTAAAATTTCATCTACAAGAAAGTGTTCTGGCCCTTATATGGAATATGTTGGACTATGTTACAATATGTTGCACTATGTTTTCTTGTGTCCTGAGGAACAGCATGAAATCAAGAACTGTCACCCTATTTTAGTGTTAGTTATGTAATAAACTCTAACACAGAACCATTCTCAAACAAAATAACCATCAATGTTCATCTAAAGAAGCAATTGTCACATGCCCCCATGAGTACCACATCCACGGAATGCGCCTACCTGTTCTTTGACGGAGGCAAGGATAGCAGAGGTGGTTTCCGTCTCAGAGCCATCGCCATTGGAGGTGTTTAAGCCTGGGCTCAAGGAGCTATTCTTCTCGGAGGCTGATGGAGGCTGGTCTGGGACAGGCATAGCTCCTGTAACACAAGAAGCCAAGCTCAGACCAGCCAGGCATCAGTGCAAGCAGACACAGCAATGGGGGTACAGTTGGATGAATGAAAGTTAGAAACTGTCTGGACAAGTGTGATACAATTCTCTAACAATGAAGTCAACAATATGTCACCCTGTATCAACCAACCCCAAACAAATCTGAGCTAGCACAGGCACACCTCTGTGCTCTGTTATCCTGGACAAGGGACAATAAATCATGATACGGTAGAAGCAAGATTAGAAGGATGAAAAAAAAAAAGGGGAGATAAAAGCACTGAGTCTAAGAATCTGTATAACTTCAGTTGACATATGTTTTATACAAATGCATTACCGTTTCCTATCAATATTTTTCAATTCAGAAGACAATCTATTTATTACGCACACACCCTGAAAGGAATAAAATGACACACTATAAATTACCAATTATTACCAATATCTAAACCGATAGCTCAGACAAAGCCTGGTTGGGACTGTGAAATACAGAAAAGAGCTGGTCCATCCCACAAACAGTTATGAAGTTCATACCGCAACAGTGAACATACGGAACCTTTTAAAGCTAACAGAGACCTTTTTCTTTCCCAGTTGTTTTTGTTTAGCTTTATGAAAGAAAACGGAAACTCAACTCACATTAGCACCAATACAAAATAGACAGACAGATCTAAACTAAAAATAAGACACTTCAAAGTTATTTCCATTCCAGTCTATTGATGGAATTCATATACATTCAGATTTTAGCCCTGTAGGCAATGGCGTTAGGTAGTGAGACCTTTGGTAAATGATTAAACTATTGGGTAAAATTGTTCATGAGCTTATTGGAGCTGAGATAAGGAAGACCAGAAGGGACCTCTCCCCACTCCCACCAAATGAAAACATTGCGAAAAGAATCATCTATGAACCAGGATATAGGCCCTGACCAGATATTAACTTAGTCAGGCCTTGACCTTGAACTACTTGATTCTCTATGACTGTGAGAAATGATGATGATGATGATGATGATGATGATGATGATGATGATGATGATGATGATGATAATGGTGGTGGTGGTGATGTATGTATGTACGTACACACATATGTATTTTAGTAGTGCTAAGGATTGGACCTAGGGTCTTTTGCACAGTAGGTAAGCACTCCATCACTGGAAGCCTGAATGGATTAAGAAAAAGACTGCTCTGTCAGGTACATTTCTCCCCTTTCAATGATCAGAAACAGAATGCATTGGAAAACTAAGACCATGCTTATCCACGACATCCTAATAAAAGACTAAGTATGATTAAAAGTTTTTACCATACCCACACAACTGTTTTACATGTCCCTCTGGGACCAGTGTTGTTCACGGATTCAAAAGTATTCTCTAATATTCCATTCCAAGCACCCTAGCTTTGATACTAAAAGAGAAGTTCCATAGATGTTCTTATTCTATGTGATGTGTTACAGTTGCTTAGTAATATTGGGATATGAAAACCTAAGAAAGCCCATATATGCACTATTTTACCCAAAATATATAATAAAATTGTGTCATTCAGACTCCTCACTACACTGTTTGACCAACAAACTCCTGGAGGTTTTTATTTGTTAAAGTAAATTACTTTTAATGTCACCTGGGGGAATCAGGTTAGCATTGGAAAATAAGTCTGTGGCTAACAGAAGATATGAAAGAATTTAGACAACCATGAACAAGACAGAATTTAAATACATAATAATTATCAGCACAAATGCTGACTAGGGGAGATGCAGCCATCGCTGATAAATTCAAGACATCTATTGGGAAGGACAGACACCAACAGGATGGGTGATTCCTGAATGACTGTGGTGGGGTGTTGTAATCACTTGAAACATATCTATGCATTCATACAATTTCTCTAGTTGCTCTCTTTTGTGATTGAGTCCCTTGATCATGCAGGATGTAAAAATTCAGGTCAACAAAGGCACCCAGATAAAGTAGCTGAGAGGTGTTTCAGAATGGAAGGAGGAAAGGGCCCAGAGGAATAAGACAGAAAGTGCCATGTCTGAGTGATGTCACCTCCGAGCCCTGGGAGACCTATCTCTGACCTTGACACTTGACCCTCGCCAATGCCCATGCAAGGGATTATACAGAAGCACCCAACAACGACAAAGAAGGAGCCTTGCACACTTTAAATCATAATTATAAATTTTATCCTCTCTAAATTGTATCTGACCCACATTAATTAAGGTTCCAGGCTAGTATCATTATTAGGTTTTCTGACGAGAAACATTGTCTAAGGAAGTGGTTCTCAAGCATCCTAATTCCATGACCCGTTAATTTAGTTCCCATTGTTATGGTGATACCAACTGTAAAACTATTATTATTTTTGCTACCTCATAACTGCTATTTTGCTACTTTTGTGAACCATAATGTAAATATCTGATGTGCAGGATAGCTTATACACAACCCCTGTGAAACAATCATTAGACCACAAAGGTAAGAGTTCATAGGTTGAGAAACATTGTTCTAAGGTCTCCAAGTTAGTAAGTAGCATCAATGAGCTCAGCTTTTTGTCTTACCACTTCTACTTTAGAGGCGTTGGAGATGAGTCTATTTCCCACAATCTGTAATCCCTCAGAAATGCCAGTCTATTAATTAAGTTTTATTAAGTGTATTTCTTAAATGTATGACAATGAGTTCTCTTAAGAGTTAAGGTTTACTCTGGAAATCAGTCTGGTGGTTCCTCAGAAAATTGGACATAGTACTGCCAGAAGATCCAGAAATACCTCTCCTGGGCATATACCCAGAAGATGGTCCAACTTGTAATAAGGACACATGCTCCACTATGTTCATAGCAGCTTTATTTATAATAGCCAGAAGCTGGAAAGAACCCAGATATCCCTCAATAGAGGAATGGATACAGAAAATGTGATACATTTACACAATGGAGTACTACTCAGCTATTAAAAGCAATGAATTTGTGAAATTCTTGGGCAAATGGATGTATCTGGAGGGTATCAGCCTGAGTGAGCTGAATCACAAAAGAACACACATGATATGCACTCACTGATAAGTGGATATTAGCCCAGGGGCTCAGAATACCCAAGATTGAATTTGAAATTCAAGAAGAAGGAAGACCAAAGTGTGGATACTTCGTTCCTTCTTAGAATGGGGAACAAAATACCCATGGAATGAGTTACAGAGACAAAGTTCGAAGCTGAGATGGAAGGAAGGACCATCCAGAGACTGCTCCACCTGGGGATCCATCCCCAAATCAGCCACCAAACCCAGACAGTATTACATATGCCAGCAAGATTTTGCTGAAAGGATCCTGATATAGCTGTTTCATGTGAGGCTATTCCAGTGCCTGGCCAATACAGACGTGGACGCTCACAGTCATCTATTGGATGGAACACAGGACCCCCTAATGAAGGAGGAGCTAAAGGGGTCTGCAACCCTATAGGAGGAACAACAATATGAGCTAACCAGTACCCACTAAAGTTTGTGTCTCTGGTTGCTTATGTAGCAGAGGATGGCCTAGTAGGCCATCTATGAGATGAGAGGCCCTTGGACAAGTGAAGATTATATGCCCCAGTATAGGGGAAAGTGAGGGCCAAGAAGCAGGAGGGGGTGGGTTGGAGAGCAGGACAGGGAGGGGGTATAGGGGACATTCTGGATAGCATTTGAAATGTAAATGAAGAAAATATCTAAAAAAAAAAGAGAGAGAGAGAGAGAGTTAAGGTTTAACCTTCCACACTGGATCCAAATGGCATAAGAGATACATAGTGCTGTTTATCCAGTCCCTTTTCCTCTCATGCTTCTGGCACAGAAGCAAGAAGCAAAGTGAAATATTTAGGGTTTATTCTACCATGTGGAAAGCCTCACTTATGACCAGAGGCAGCTTCCATGCCTGAATGCAAGTGATTCACAATAACTTCTACACTATCATGTTTGCATCCAGGAGTGACTTATCATTGCTCACTACTCTGCTTGCGAAGCAAAGGCTGTGGACACTTGCTCCAAACTTCTTACCTTCTGATGTACAGCGACGAAATACAGGAAATTTGGAAATGACCAGCTGGAACAAGCCCTCCAGTGCCTCAACCTGAGTCCAAAAGCCTAAAAGAAGGAGGAAGGAGGAAGGAGGAAGGAGGGAGGAGGGAGGAGGGAGGAGGAAGGAGGAAGGAGGAAGGAGGAAGGAGGAAGGAGGAAGGAGGAAGGCAGGCAGGAAGGAAACTAACCTTCAGTAAATCTACCATCCCAAATACAGAGATGTATTTGCTTTCATGAGGACATGACTACCTGATTTTTATATAACACATTCCATATTCAAATAGAGAACTAAGGTAGAGGTTTTGTTTTTCAGCAACATCTTCTAAATAGTTTCTTGAATCCATAAAAGTATCATATAATTTAATTGTGCAATGAGTACATAATGGTTGGTAAGCATATACTTCAGAAATGACTTATCTCATGCTTATGTGTAACATTTGTCTCATTTGAATCTAACGGCATTTTTCAATACAAGATTTCCTAAACGTAAAAAAAAAAAATATGGGAATGAATGCCATATTATTTGTATTTCAAGTACTCAATAGCCACTTTGCTCTACAACTACTACATTGGAGAATAAAAGATATTATTGATGTCACACACAGGGTTTTATAAATGATAAAACCTCTGATAAACCCTCTATAGTCCAGTCTTAGATGCAAGGCAAGTCTGCTGCTAAGATCCTGAACAGGAGAATTTGGGAGGAATTGCTATATTTTGGGTATAACCTGAAGAAAGAGTTTTCAGGAAGTGAGGAAGACAAGACTAGGTGAGCTTAGAGGAGTATTCTCAGCCAAGATGTCCTACTGTGTGCAGGACAGACTGTGGCAGGGAGGGCCATGCTTACACACCTTCAACTGAAATCCCTTCAACCCATTTTCATGTTACAAAGGCCTCCAGGTGTACAGCAAAATCCCTGAGATATTTAACCTGTACAAGAAAAAATATTTAGATGACTATTCTGAAACTTTGACCCAAGAACTAAGTGGACTGGCTGCTTTTAGATCTCAGATCACAGGTGAAGTCTGGAAGAACTAACTTCTCAGCTCACGATCTAGGGAGCAAGAAGCAGAAAAGACAATGTTCTACAGTTTCCATCAATAACCCATGGACACCCACTAGGCACCACTTCCTAAAAGTCCCACCACTTCCCAGTGTGTCACCCTGGAGAGCAAACATTTCCCACTTCAACCTTTGGGAAGCACTCATGACACAACATAAAATATAAGGTGACCTTGCATGAAACCTTCAAACCCACATCCACTCTCCTTGGTCCTTGTTTGATGTCAAGACCTGGACAACTGGATGCTCAATCAGATTTTCTTTTGAATCGTGGAATGAAGAACTAACTAGTATGCATCATGTCTGCATGTTCACAGTATTTTACTTTGATCCAAATAAGTATATTTTAGAATTGGTAAGGATGTCTATACATCTTCTGACACTCTTTTCTCTACCCTCAACATGTGACTTCAACTCTATAAAAGTTATATTGCTCCCCTGGACCTTTCCTTACACCATGCTGGAAGACCCTGTGTTGCCACTTGCAGACCATCCCCCTCATGACCACACCCTCTGCTCTGCCTGTATGCTCTAAAACACAAACTGTCACAGCACAGTTTGCTTTACTTCTGCCACTCAGCCCTTTCATAGTGTACCATCAGTCATACTAAATTAATACTAAATAATGAAGTACTTCAAGTATTGCCATTTAAATATGTATGGAAACAAGCAGCTCCACATTTCCAAGTTTAATATGTTTCAGTGGTTGATTTTATATTTCTTACTCCACTTGCAATACTTCAAAGACTTGAAGAATAAGCATCACTGTTTCTATGAAGAGTCAGCTGTGTAGAATCCAGGGCCAGGGTAGATTAGCAGCTCCAGCACACCAATCCTGAACTCCCCGTTTGTGTAATCACTGTGGACGCTCGAGCTGAATCCTAAATGTGTAAATAATGCGGCATTACCCAGGGTAGGCAAAGCAGAGCCCTCTGTCAGGTGTGCTCTGAACCCATAAAATACAGCTATCCTGCCCGCTGCCTTTTAAAAGAGAAATTCAAAATAACTGCTTGTCATAACACAAACAAGATCGTAGTCAATCACTGTCAAAGCTGAGTAATTAGGATAGAGCTGTGATCTGTCCTGAGCTGTATTCAATTCACCACACCTAGCTCAGTAGTTGATGTATAGCAGCTAGTTAATATCTGTTGAGTTAATGTAAGAACTATTAGAGTTAAATCAATATCGGCTGCTCACCAGAGCATGTAACATAAGCAAAATGGGCTCTTCGTTGGGAGCACTTCTCTGTACAGCACTTGAGTGATTTATTTTGACGCAGGAAAGATTTTCAGAAATTCTCAGACTAGTTGAAGGCTTTGCCTTGGTTGATTCCCTACAGTCGGGAATCCTGGGTATTCGGCTACTATGGTATAACCGTCAATCAAGCAGGCCTGAGAATTGATATAGGGAAAGAGAATCTGAAAAATAAAAAAACTAGACACAGCATATGATTCAGGGATGGAAAGCACCAGCGTTGGACTATATTCAGAACACAGAGCGGAGAAACGGACACTTCCACATAAGAACTTGAAGTGAGATGCAACGGGAGGGCAGAGGCACTGCTGTAATGTGTCGCTGTAATGGAACCTGTGATGGCAGCACGGGGACCTGCTGGGTTGAGTGCTGAGTTCTGTCAGCTGATAAACAAAGAAGAAATGTTCTCTATGTGTGCTCAGAGACAGTAGAACTGTGAGAATCATAGTTCAGAGGGCTGCCAGACACATTCTGCTGCATGAGCAGAATCTGATCATCGAGAAAGATGGAACCAAACAGAGCATCGCCATAGACTTAAGACCTGTAGTATTATTATTCTTGGTAACATAAACTCCATCTGTAGGTCAAAGGGCAGTGCCTGCGAAGGCTACAGCAAAGGATGGCAGCTCTCCAGCCACATTCTAGTTCAGCAAGGACTGTAAGAAAGGAAGAGCCCCCTCTTTTCTCATGCTTTTCTTTTTAAGAATGAGATCATTTGCTTCCCCATTGCCCAAAGGAATTCATCAACAGTGTACCCAAAAATATTTTTCAAAGGGTGATTCTTTGAGAAAACCAGTGAGCAGCTGTGTACCCCAAAACGTGTTCAAGGTGAGCCTACATCCTGAGATGCCAAATGTGAAACCGGAGGTAGAGCAAAGTCAACAAGAGGGAAAGTTCACAGAGAGAGCTGACAGCGTCCTCTGGAGCATTCGTGATGCTCAGAATCTGAGCATCCAGCAAAAAGGCAAAAGAAGACAGAAGGTTGGATGACTTGGCGTAGAAAGTGGAGTATGGTACAGAAGAGAGGGCCAGAATAGATAGGTGAAGTAAGATGAGAGGCTCACAGGAAAGGAGCCCCTGAGCCGGGATTTGGGCGGGAGTCAAGTTGACTCTCAGAATGCTAAGAGTAAGGAAATCCAAAGCAGGAGTCAAGCTTAAGAGACCCTTTCTAAAACACACACACACACACACACACACACACACACACACACACATATATATATATATATATATATATAGTGACAACCTTGAATTTGTTAATGGTTGTGAATTGGTCATGTTAGACAACTATCCATTTGTCACATCCTGTATATAATATAGGGTTCCAGCACGAAGCCCACTGAGACTGAAACCCTGAACCTTCACATGATCCCTTGTGAGCAGTACAACCTTCTACTTCATGTCACCAAACTTTGTCTACATTTGACGTTGGCAAAGCCAAACTCATCTGAGGCTGGGCATGCAAATGATGGCCTGGAAGTTAATTGTGAGCAGCACACCAGCATCCATACAGGTCATTTTCTGTTATCTCCTGCTCCCTGGAAACCCCACGGACACCGAGCTCAGCACATTTTCTTATCTCTTAAGAAGAGTCACAACAAGCACCCTGATACATCTGTCTGCCTACAGCATGGCCTCCTCTAATCACAACCTTTATCAAGAGAGTCAATTGCCTCTGCCAATCATCTGGTCATTACAGGTTGATTTCTTTGATTCCTTGAACTCTGCCAATTGAAACACAGCCTTCCATTTATTTGATACAGAAGGTATGTTTTAAATTGTCACCCAATAACACATAACACTGTTTTAACTTTTTAAAATATTTTCATTAAACATAAATAAGAATGTAATGTGATCAGTTACATTCTCTATTCAGTTTCCTTCAACTTTATTTAAAATGCTAAGAGTGTTACCAGGAAGCTAGCTCGGGTAAATATGTCTGATGCTAAACCCCACAGCCTGTCCAATCCCCGAGACCCACAGAGTGGGAGGGAGAATGGACTCTTGCAGGCTGGCCTCTGACCTCTACATGAGCATCACGGCACACACATCTCTCCTTCAGCTCACCCCAAATGAGTAAATGACATTTAAAATAGTTGTCCTTTCTAAACTGATGGTAGTAAACCAGGCAGGAAAACCTGGTGTGAAATTTAAGTTGTGGCTGTGGCAGGCAGTGGTCCTGACCTGAACTATGATTGTATGACTCAGACTAGTAACAACACCCCCCCCACACACACACACCTTCTTGGTATAGATACAAGATTTTCATAGTTCTATGAACATCTTCTTTTATTATTCACTTTATTTTACTTTAGTGGTGTGTGTGGGGGGGAGTGTAAATATAGGCACACGCATAGCACAGAAAGTATGTTTTCGTTGGAAATCTTCCAGGCATTGGTCCTCTCCTTCCATCATATGCATCCCAAGGATGAAACTCAGGTCATTAGACACTCTCACCCACACACTCATCATTCCAGTGCACCTTATCACACTGAATCTTCCCCACAGAGCCTCCTCCTGTGTGTATTCATCATCACAGAGACTATTACTTTCTCTCTGCTCATTTTATCCATGTTTCCTTTCTGCAGCCCTTCCGGACAACTCCAGACAGCATGACCCACTTCCGCCTCACGGTTACCTTGCTGTGTGAGCTCTCCTCTGGCACTGCATTCATCCCTGTGAGATCTAACTATCTTACCTTTCCTGGAATGATTTTTTTTTTTTAAATTTACAACCATTTATTCAAGTAAACATCAAGTTCCAGTTTTACTCATAAGTTGAAAGTATTCAGTTACCTAAGAAATGAAGGAGGTGATGTACACCTGCCTAGCACGCTGTGTTCTGCGCACATATTTGTGTGCTGAAGGACATGTAATCTCTAGAACAAAAAGGAATAAAAAACTTAATCTCTAAGTCACCCTTCAAAAACCATGGGAAGTATAACTCAAGCCATTCACATGGTTCTGGATGTTAACACTAATGCAATCATTAACATTTTCCATAAGCACAAACAAATCAAGCCAGTAAAAATGAAAACGATTGTCAAAATACACTATGAATCTTACATTGGACACTGAAATAACATCGGTTATAGCTCTGTTATACAACCCACAGTTAGCAACGTTTTAATATTTGAACACTGAAAACAAAACTAAGGCCTTTAAAAACCCTAAAATTAATAATCTACCAAGGAAAACACTATGCATCAATGGTGGTTAGGGCTAATAGTATGGTAAGGTTGCAAAACAATTGCTTTTAATATCATATTTGGGGCCCTGCTTTAAGACCATACATATTGTTTATGCTTTTTCTATATGGGCTGGTTGAACTTCTGGAATAATTTTAAAAAAATATCATTTAGTGTTTTTGAAATTGGGACAATAGAAGATGTGGCTATGGCCCCTTTCTCCTTTTCATTATTTGAATAGATTTTTGTGTCACTTGTAACTAAAATTGCTACTAAATCAATGATACACTTAGACTTGCAGAAACACTGTAAATTTACATTTTTGCCACCTAGTTAGGTCATGGGTTCTTTGAGCTCAGAAACTGTGTCTCATTCCCATTTGTGACCCCAGTGCCTAGAATCATGCTCTATAAACTGCTGACATGATATCACTTATTGAATATGTCAAAATAGGAATAGAGTGGAAATTCATCATTAGCCTCATTTAAAAATGCCAAGAAATTCTATTCCTCAAACACTGATTGTTATACATTTTTCCAGGTTTGTGAAATTGACAAATTAATGAGTTTGGGCAATCCATAGACTATTAAAGTACTCAAGCAGTGTATATTTTTTGCCGACCACACAACTGGTTGTGCTTCCTCTTACAACAGAAATGTCTGAGTGAAAATAATGATGATAATAATAATATAAAAAATTTCATGTTCACACTAAGTGAATATCAGAGTTGTCTGCCCCTGGAATCCATAGCCACGCTCATTCTCCAAGACAACGTAGTAGCTTTTCCCAAGCTGACCAAGGCTTACTAAGCTGTACAGACACTTTTTTCATCGAGACAAAGAAGACAAAGCATGGGATTCTAGAATGACAATCTCACCACAATGTCAATGGGACAAACAGAAAACGGGCTCTCTCTGTATATGATGGGAGGTACTCATGAACTGTATAATGAAGACTCTCAGGTCAGTTGAATGATTTCAGCTGAAACCTCAGAGAAAAGGGGGAAAGAGCTCACCACAGGGTATATCACACAGTGAGTGTCCAGAACAGATTGCCACCATCTAAGAATGCTGAGAATTCCCTTCTCAGCCCCTGGAATCTGAAGGCCCATCTAAAACTAGGATCTGTGCAAGATGCTGAACAATCCAAGCTTAATGTGCAAAAGGGCATGGCTTCCAAAATCAGCTCTTTAACCATATTTTAAACAAATAGACATATTTCCATTCTAGTGCTAGATGGACTTGCATGATGAAATAAATCTCGGTTTCAAAATCAAGTTCCACAAATCAAAGTAGCCAATCCTCAAAAATTTAAATGGTGAGAATGACCAATTCTGATGGTCTCTATTCATTAGATGGAAAGCCCTAAATGCCAGCGCTGCACTGTTCAGTAACATTCTCTTACTGTGAGATACTTAAGTGTCCACTGAATTTGCATCAATTTGCCTTTCACATCAATCACAAATATACATGTGATACTTCGCGATTTCTCTGGATGCTGGAAGCCACTTGATCTCCCCTCCACACCCCCCTGCATATATATATATATATATATATATATATATATATATATATATATATATATATATATAAAATGTCTAAATCTTAAGGTACATAGCCTACTTACTACACCATATAATTTCAAGAAAAAAAATGAAGTGAGCTTTAGTTTAAGTGTTGACTTCAAACCATAACTATATAGAAAAATTTCATTTGCTGAAAAATTCCTGAAAATTTTATAATGCATCCTAATAATTTGTACTCTTTGCTCCCCTACAAAATCCTCTCAGGCTCTCCCCATTACCACTTCCTCCCCTCTTCATGTCCTTCTAATGATTAATTAATTAATTAATTAATTACTAATTATTTTAATCTACTAAATACAGTAAGTGGTCTCCATCTCTTCAAGTATATGGTGTCATCTATGTTTTGTTTCTCTCATAAAAGTTACTAAATAAGGAAACATACTTATTTTTGTATGAGAATAACTGCATAGCCATTAAATTATATATTTTAGATGTTTAAGGAACATACTCTGTAATAAATATATAATTTTAAATTGAAAAACAGTTGAATACTGTAGAAAGGTTGTAATCAGTCGTTAATACTATCTTTGAAGTCTGTTTACTCCATCTTCTAATTTTTCAATTTGCAAATATCATTACTGTCATCAAGCATTAGTTATAAAATCTATTTACAAATTCCCCTCTTGTCAAGAAAAAAGGAATCTTAGTTATTGGCTCCATTCTTCAATTTCCTCTATCTTTCTACTATTTATTATGAAGCACAGTCTAAAAGATACAGACAAGCTGGGCATGGTGCCACACGCCTTTAATCCCAGCACACGGGAGGCAGAGGCAGGTGGATTTCTGAGATCGAGGCCAGCCTGGTCTACAGAGTGAGTTCCAGGATCAGGTGAAGAGGTCAGGACCAGGTTCAGTAGGGTTCTCTGTGGAGTCCATAGCATGGAGTGGGACATGGACTCGCTAGGCATGTGTTTCCCAACCTAGAGATGCAACCTCCTCATCTGGATTCTTTATGAATATCCATTACAAATTCATAATATATTAACTCATTTCACCATTAGGCTACTGAATACTATCTGTTCCCTGGGCCTGGAGGTTAAGGTGGGCTTAAATTTCTATTACTAAAGTCAAATAGTTTGTTTCCTCTGATAGCCAACTCCCATGCTGAAGCTTTCTAGGGATCTGCAAAAAGTCATCTAATTAGCATAAAATAAAGTATCCTTGACAGTGGCATTTACATGTTCTTGGTTCAGAGGGTGAGGATAAAGATCAAATGTGCATCATTTCATTTAACAGCATAAGTAACAAACATCAAATCACAATGTAATGACCAAATGCAATCACACTGTATCACACTATTCTAGATTCCTACTAATTCATAGAGACATCATTGCACTGCCCATGGAAGCATAGGTCTGCTATTCAAGCACAATGCTACCTTTTGTTTCTTTATTTCAAGTCATTGTTTCCTTTACAAGATTAAAGTCTGCTGGGCCCTCAAAATTGACTGCAAAATTTAAAGGTTTAAGATTATAAAAACTTTCAAGAAAGGGAAGTACTTCCTGGAGGTAAGTGCTATCCTATGTGCTGTAGACAGTGTCCAATATTGTAGGAACCAACACTCAGCCCCTGAATAATCTTTAGAACTTGGAGCATTGTTGTATCTTTAAAGATGAGGTGTCATTAATGCAACATGTCATAAATATGAATTTATCAATTAGTGATTGTTGTGGTTTAAATATGCTTGGCCCAGGGAGTGGTGCTATTAAGAGGTGTGGCCTTGTTTGAGTAGCTGTGGCCTTGGAGGAAGTCAGATGTAGAACTCTCAGCTCTTCCTGCACCATGTCTGCCTGGACGCTGCCATGTTCCTATACTGATCATAATAGACAGAACCTCTGAAACTAAAGCCAGCCCCAATTAAATGCTGTCCATGGTCATTAATTAACTAAGAGTTGTCTTGGTCATGGTGTCTGTTCACAGCAGTAAAACCCTAACTAAGACAGTGATAAAATTTTGCTTTTTACTTCCACATATATTTTATGTGCAAATGTGTTCACAACATGCTCTTAGGTTATTTGGGGAAATGTAATGACTTTAAAATATGCTGACAAATCCTTTGCTATGGTTGTCCTCAGAGAATGGAGTTTAATTCACTTTCCCTGAGAGTAAGCAATATTTGGTGACTCTTTCAAAAATGGTGGAAAGGGTGATGTGTGATTATGACACTGAATTATAAAAATTACTGTGATTTCTGTCTGTTGTTTGCTCCTGGAACAAGCTGCCATGTTGAGAGAAAAATATCTATTCTCATGAAGTATAGACAAACAGACATAACAGCCTCCTCAACAAGACCCATTAGCTTTTTTTTTTTTTTTGCTTTGTTTTTATTTTATTTTTAAATTCATTTTTGATTAAAATTTCACCATTTCCCTCTTCCTTCTCATTCCTCCAACCTCTCCTATGCCACCCTCGAGTACAAAGCCTATTATTGCTGTACCCTCCCCCAAACACAGAGATGCTCCCACACATATACACACACATATCATCAATATTACATACACAGACTACTAAGTCCATCTAGTGATGCTTAGGTGCATGCATCTTAGGGATGTCCACTTGGTATTGGATAAGCAATCGAGGGGTTATTCAACTCTGTTAGAAACAGCCTCTGGGATCTCAAATAGGCATTGGGGCTTGAGGCTATTTGTTACCCCACCATACTGAGCCTGTATGACTGGCACACCATCCAGAGGTCCTGATGAAGCACAGTTACAAAGTTTCCTTAGGGTAAAAAACATGAGAATATGAATTTCTTTTAAAGACAAATTTTGTTCTTCCTTTTTATTCTCTTTTCCTTTAGGCTTGAAAAATAGTAGCTGCAATTTGTGACAAAGGAACTGAAAGTGATCAGGTTTAATTACCATACCACTGGGAAATACACTCACATGCCCCACTATAATTGGCAGAACAGGGAATAATATCAGTTCAAGGATTTTGTCAGTTTCAAAGTTGCTCTCATTGTTATACTTTGAAAGTTATGAAGTTCTCGACTAGGAATTAAAAATTATTAAATCAATTCTAAGATTTAAAATAATCTCTATTAAATATCATTATTATTATGCTATCTTATATATTAGATATAATCAATAGTTACTGGTAGATGAAGGATAAGCACATATATTACATTAGACATAATTAGACATAAGCACATATAGTACATTAGACATAAATGATGCATTTGTAGAGATGAGAATATTTCTAAATAAAACAAAGATGTGCTTCCAAAATTGTTATGAGAAAATTCAGGCCACACAGGTATTCACATCATCATCATAGTAGGAAATTAAAGCAACATTCTTTTAATATATACTTGAACTCCTTTAATAAATACTCTGAAATATTCAAAGGTAAATGCAAAGGCAATATACTATGCATCTTGCTGGTAAGCTTGCAGCTAGCCATCACTATTGTTCTCCACAACACCCACAACTTTTGTGGTAAAGCCAGCCTTTATGCAACAACACCATTATACACAAATTTATGAAAAACATCCATAAAAAGAAAGCAAATTATTTAGGGAAGTTTCCCAAGTGTGCACTGCAAATCTGTGGTAACAATTTGAAGCTGTTGCTGAGATTCAGGAAACTAAACACTTAGCATTTACCTGTAGACACACTACCATTCACCCTGGGATTGTTGTCCTGTGGGTGCCTTTGCCAATGAGGTGTGTTCCTTTTCTTGTCTTTGTAGTTTTCTTCAGATAAATATTTTGAATTGGGGCTACGGTTTTGGGGTTTGTTTTTTGTTGTTGTTGTTTTTTTGTTTTTTTGGATATTTTCTTTATTTATATCCCAAATATTATCCCCTTTCCCAGTTTCCCCTTCGGAAACCCCTAACCCACACCCTTCCCCTGCTTCTATGAGGGTGCTCCCCCACCCACCCACTCCCACCTCTCCACCCTAGCATTCCCCTACACTGGGGCATTGAGCCATCACTGGACCCAGGTCCTCTCCTCCCATCACATGCATACAAGTATCATTTTAGAATAGAAGCCTAGGAAATTTGTTGGGTGTAAGAATATGAACATATTCAGCAGAGATAAATAATGCCATTATCCCCTTAGAATTTTTCTAGCTGTCTTAGTCAGGGTTTCTATTCCTGCACAAACATCATGACCAAGAAGCAAGTTGGGGAGGAAAGGGTT
>NC_034600.1:74659322-74665414 GCF_900095145.1 Mus pahari | reverse complement strand
AGATGGTCCCACCCACAAGGGGCCTCTCCCCCTTGATCACTAATTGAGAAAATGCCCCACAGCTGGATCTCATGGGGGCATTTCCCCAACTGAAGCTCCTTTCTCTGTGATAACTCCAGCTGTGTCAAGTTGACACAAAGCTAGCCAGTACACTAGCAAAGGTCCATCTGCATCAGAAAATTAAATGGCAATTTTCATGCACGTTGACAAATATTGACGAGTGATCTTCATTGTTTTTGACAATGTGATAATTAAAAAGGAATGTACAGTGTCTTGTGTGGTATGATCTGGATTTTTAAGCTGAGCAATCCATTAGACAAGCAGCTGATTCCAGCCACAGAGAACAAAAGTCACTCATTTCCCCCTCATGACTTGTGTGCTCTATGTCTTTAAAGCTCTTACACATTTCTCTACCATTAGTGCTGAAATTATTCTGACTCCCAAACCAAAGTACAAGGTACTAAGCACTCTGTTTCACAAATGGAAAAATAAATGAGACTCAAGAAAAATAGTGTATATCTTTCAGCAGGTGGTCAACATCAGTCATCCAGTATTTTGCATTGATTTTCTGGTTATTTTGCATCTTTATTAATGCTTCAGTGTAGTAAATCATTTCTTTTTACTGTGTGTGCATATGTGTGTGTGTGTGTGTGTGTGTGTGTGTGTGTGTCTGTGGTCATGTCTGTGCAGGTGTCTATCTATATACATGCATGCAAACAGAAGTGGATTGAAAGGCCAGCCTCAGGGAGTCATACTAAGAAAGGACACATACCTCTTTTGAGGCAGCCATTCTTAGTCTGAAGCTTAATTCCACTAAATGGGCAGACAGCATCCCTCAGGAATCTTCCTGTCTCTTCCTTCATAGCAAGGTGATACCAAGCCTGCCTCATTATGTCTGGCTTATTCTTTTCTAACCAGGGATCCTGGTTCTTAGAGATTGAATACAAGTCCTTGCACTTGCAAGGCAAGCATTTAGTGTACAGAAACATTCCTGAGGCCATAAATGCCATAATTATATTACATTATAAATCCCACTTTAAAAGTCATTTGTTGAACAGATGCAAAACCTTGTGGTATCAAGGAAGTACACTTCAATGGAAGTATAACTGAGACTGTTTTTTTCCATTAAGTCAAGATGTTCTTGATTTTTTTTTATACCCAGGCAGGCCTTGAACTTGAAGTCGACCAATCTTAGTGTTTCATGTAGCAAAAATTATAGACATGCACTGAGATGCCAGTGTGTGTGTTTGTATGTCTGTCTATGTGTGTGTAAGTCTGAGTGGGGATGTACTCTTAAGATATTAATTGCTTTTGAAAGCCAGAGATGGGCTGCTATGATTTTTTAACCACTACAATATCAGTTATATTTTAAATAAAATTCTAATTAAGAAATAATATTATGTTGTGTGTGTGTTTACAGGCTAGACTATTATCTTCTCACCTATGTTAGTACTGTAGAATGATCTGAAAAAGATAATTACTAATTTACCTGTTTTTTTTTTTGAGATGCAAACATTGGGAACAGAACATGCATTATAATTTTATAATTATAGCACTGTTCTGTGCAATAAATCCCTGAAGTATATCCTGACACTTTGAATCCTATGATGAACATTTCAGCTTTCCTAATCTGCCATGCCTCAGAATCTAGTAAGATGTTCACCCCTCAGAAAATCTTCCCAGTGTTTGTGAAGTCCATCCATCACCTTTGAGAGACTCACAATGCTCAAAACTCGAAAGGCAAATTTCAGCAGTTATTAGAAAAGCAAGTTCTCTACACAGGCACAATTGTGTTTAAGCAATCATATTACATTCCAAATCATTGCTGAGTGATAAAAATTTGTGTAATATTATTTACTCAAAGCTCAATGCTGATATCTAGAATGTTAAAATTCATTTGTACCTTGAAATCTGTCTTTCCCAAGCAGTGCATATGAATGATTCTACCTTTGGGAAGACCCTCCCTCTGCCCTTAGGCTTTCTACTGTCTACTTCCTTATTTGTCCTCCTTTGTATTATTTTCCATTCCTCACAAGATTATAATATTGAGTAAACTGTCAAATATTGTGACATATAGTTACAATAAATTTATTCTATTACAAGTGTTCTAAAATTTCTAAGCAAACTTAAAGCAAAGAAGTTCACAATACTTAGAAAAAAAATGTAGCATTATTGTTTTTCCATAACAATTGATTTTTAGGTGGAAAACATTATTTTTATGAAACAAAAACTTTCAAATTGTTTTTCTTGACAGGGAGAGAGGTCCAGTAGTTAAGTGGATGACTAGGTTTTTGTTTATTTGTTTCTACCTCTATCTTATTGATAAACTTTTCCTATCTCTAAAGATGACTGGTAAATAAGGATTTAATCAATAAAGCCATTACTTTTAAAAGCATGAAAGAACAGGTTGGCATTTTTCCAGTGTGAAATCCTTGTAAGCCCGTGTGTGCTATCAAGACACAGCAGAAAATTTTTGAGGTTAAAATTTGTTTTGAGCACAACTGTGCAAGAATCTGAAGGAAATCATATGTCAAAATTAACAGGCACATTATAACTCCTTGTTTATCTATGAATTTAAAATTCTCCATTATATACGCACCTAGACTGCTTGCATGAATCCCTGAGTTCAGTTTTCAGTACTGGATGAACCAGCTGAACAGGTGTGCACCTATAATTATAGTACTTGGGAGATGGAGGCAAGGGATTGGGAGTTCAAATTCACATGCAGCTACACAGCAAGTTCAAGGCCAGTCTGGCATGCCTATGACTCCATAATAATATCTAGAAGCATAAAAATAAAAATAGATAGTTGATTATATACGGATTTTGGCTAAAAAATGCACAAAATATTCAACAATATATCCTTTTTATTTGTTCCCAGAAAGGTCCAATATCAATCTTTTTTTTTTTCTTAGAAGAAAGCAATTGAAAACTTGCATTTGTGATGCCATAGCCTTAGCAGCTATCCTAAAGAATATTATGTGCCCATAGATGGGCTTACAAAAGAGACAAAATAAATGACTACATGCTCAAAGGTTTTATCTTTTATTATTTTTAAAAAGTTTATGTGTATTTCTGGCAACTATGTTTGCGCACCATGTGCCTGCCTGGCAGAAGAGGGCACCAGGTCTCCTGAAGCTGGGGTTACAGTGACTAGAAATGCTAGGCCTCAAACTCTGGTCCTTTGGAAGAGTAGCTGATGCGCTTCTCTGAGCCTTCTCTTCATCTTCAATGCCCAAAGTTTTAAGTACACAAATACTTTTCTGGAAGTCAGTAAGAGTAATTAATTACTATGTTCTGGGTTGAGCTCTTCAGTTAACACTAACTCATTAACAAGCAAGCTGAGGCTGTTCTGTTGTTACGCCCTAACCCCCTCACCAAACCTTTTCCAGTGTCCTTTACTGTTGGACACTAATGAAGAAGACAGCTCATTACTCAGAAGCAAGCCAGGTCCAGAATGAGCCAGTGCTGCTGGATGCAAAAGCTAAGTTCCTCTTGCTGGAGAAATCGTGCACACACTGATGGGACAGAGCATTCGCACATTTGTTTAGAAGAGGGAAGGTGAACTAGCAGGGGAGCTCTCCAGCAAGCTTAGTATTTAGGCGTTTCAGCATCTACCATGACAATGAGAAAACATGTTTTTAAAACACTCTTAATTCGCTCCATCATGTCTTCCTTGCTCTCCAGAGCTCTGGGCATCTGTGGTCACCTGCCTGCTTCAAAGAAGCCTGGGGACCCCTTCATGTCAGTGGCTAAGGGGCATGTTACCAAAAGCTAGCTATGCTGCTACAAAATCCACTCCTCGCTTTAATCCATAATTTTTCAATTAACTATTTGCAAATCAAGAGAACATAACTATATCAAGAAGAGGGTTTTCTTATTTTGTGGTTAAATGCCTGCTTTGATGATAAAACCCCTTTAAGATAAACTATTAAAACACCGTGAAATTAATTACAGAGGAGCTGATGTTAATGGCAAGGGACACATTAGCAATATGGAAATGATTCTTTCATCAGCGTGGTTCACCAGTGCTTTGGATTCCTTGCTCTCTTTAAAGAAACAGAAACGGCAAACCTGAGGGGTGGGGCAATAATGTCCACCTGGGATGCCCAGGACCGGACTCCTGTTTTAGAACACAACGTGGTTGTTATAAGGTTAGTGAGCTGAAAGGAATACAGCAAGGAGTTTATGGTTCCCTAGCTGGAGTAACTCATCTTAACCCACTGGTCTCTATGGCTTCACAAGGAGAGGTGTTTGTCAGTTCGTCTGTCTGTCTGTCTGTCTGTCTGTCTGTCTGTCTGTCTGTCTGTCTGTCTGTCACTCTGTCTGTTTTACAACCAGTGTGTTAGTAATATCTGTGCAATGAGTGATGGACAGAATGTATAGTGAGTACCTTGACACTGTTTAAACCCATTCTGTCCACTTTGTAGTTTTTCTAGTTGATCTTTTTCATAATCTGAGTTCCTATTTTTTGCTAGGATCATTTACTTATTGGATCAACTAGTCATTTATTAACTTATTTAACAAACAAGTGGCTACTGACACTTGCTGACGTCAGTTAATTCCTCCAGAGGAAATAAAGCTTAGTTTGGAAGGGCCCTCTTGTGTTACCCGGGCTTTGCTTCTGCTCCCTGGGGAGGGTGTGTTGTGTATGACATCCACAAGAGGCGACACAGACGGGCTTAGTTTATAGAGTGGTTAATTACTCTCAAAATGATGCTAAATTTAAATTGTACAAGTGACTGAATTTCAATTTCGAATAACCAATCTACACATCATCTTATTGGCAAATCATTATCTAATTTCTACGCACCACACATATAATTTGCACAATTGAGAAAAGATGTCTCTCATTTAGCTATTTGAAAAACGTGGAGCAGCTCTGAACTCGAAGCACAATTTTAAAGTCCCAGGGACACAGCAAGGAGGTTGAATAAGGTGGGAAGATGAACATCAATTACAAATTTATTTGCAAGTTTTATTTTCAAGATATCAAACTCATAATTAAGTCACTATTTAACTGCATGGATACCTAGAGAAGATAAGGAACAAATATTAAATTTTATATATCTAAATTTACACCAGCATATACAAATACACCACTACAACCAAGTTGTCAGCATTTCTACATGACTTGGGACCAACACTATTATAGTCCACCCCCTTCTGATCACAGTGGGATCTGTCCTGCTTATATGAAAGCTCACCAGAGAACTGCACACCTTCAGTAGGACCTACAGACAGTTATTTCCACAGACTATTTTACACTGGACAAAGTGTATAGGTTACATTGGTCACAAGAAAACCGACAGTTTAACATTAAAATTGGCTATATTAGTGAAAATAAAGAGAAAGAAAACTACATTCTGCCATCATTAGAAAACTAGAGAATAAAAGTGCATGAACTGGCATGAATGGAGTCAGTTCCAAAGACAAGTTACCTACATATACACGTGACTTCATTGGCTCATTTTTCTTTGTCATACAAGGCCTTCTTATATAGTCCCAGGCTGACCTTAATTAGCAAATGGCTGGCTGGCCATTTGCAGGCATCACAGTTACAAGTCATAATCTCTGGCTACATGCATGATTTCTAACACATTTGGATCCTCTTGAACAGGAAGAAATGCAGTTTTAATGTGAAAAGTATTTACTGGTTTGATGAGGTGAAATTTCCATTTTTCCCTTGTCAATTCTTGAGTCTCCTAAAATAATGGTAGTCATTCTACACATTTCTTCTTGGCACAGAACAAAGAGCTCAGAAGCACATGAGTGGGCCTTGAACAGCCCCAGGCAGAGGAAGGACTCTTTGTGAAGACAATGTAAGTAGGAGAGTAATGAGGCATAAAAGAATTAAGTAATATCTTCAAGGTCATACCGAGTCTTTAATGGAGTAGAGAACAAGACCATAAGTTTTGGCTGTTAGATATGAACTATAATGTCCAGGGGATGTTTCTAATATTACACTCTTGTAAAAGCAACAACAGGAAGCATACGAAGCATTCGGTCATCAGTTAATATAGATGTATATATATATATATATATATATATATATATATATATATATATATATATATATATATATATATATA
>NC_034600.1:74652735-74657735 GCF_900095145.1 Mus pahari | reverse complement strand
TTCATTTCTGTATACAGCCTCTCTCCCTATGTCTTTCAAATACAAGTTAAAAGCATCTCTATAGCACAGCATGCATTTCAGGTGGCTTCTAATGGAAGGTTATCATCTATGTGAAGCAGACCAATGGACCTCCTAAATATCACTGTTCCAATATCCAGTACCTGTGGCTATACTAAGGAGGCCAGGAGTCAGGGGATGTTCACAGCCTACAAATATCAAAAAACAAAAACAAACAAAACAAAAACAACAGCAAAAAACCTTCAAGTAAAGAAACTTTCTCCTGCATGCTCCGGAACGCAGCCTCACCAACATCATGACTTTAGCCTAGACATGCCGATTTCAGAACGCTCGTGTCAAAGAATATAAAGTAATAATGTGGTGTTGTAATCCCTGTACTCATGATAAGTTTTCACAGAAGCCAGTGGAAGCTAACCCAGGCCAACTGCAGGTGGGTTTTCGCTCAGTGGGGAGCTATTGAAAGCAGGGGGGGGGGGAACCACAACCTCCTAAGTGGCTGACTGACTGCAGTGGTACCCTGCACCACTCCCTGCTGCTGACATCCCTGGAGTTCTCCTGAGCCGCCACAATCCAGACTTCTGGATATTTCTGTCTGTCTATCTTCTTTTTTTTCTATCTTTTATTATCTGTTCTTTTTTTTTATACAGTTCCCACAGTTGACTTTTCTTTTTCTCCCTTAGGCAAATCTCGATTTTTTTTTTTTTTGTCTGTATCAATATATGCTAAGTGTAGTGGTTAATTCATCCAGTCACTTAACCTGACCATAGCAAGATCTTGGGTTGGTTGTGCTGTTAAATTACATTTTTCAGAGTGCCAAATAGTGGTTCAGCTGAGGTATGACAAAGTCAGCAACAAGAGCAATTTTAACTACAAAGTGTTTACAATGTTGTAGTCCACACTGTACACTTGAATCATAGAACATTTTAAACTCATACCAGGAAAAGGAGTCCTAGTAAACAGAAACCATATTTCATGGTACCAACTCAGGTTTTAAATTTCCCAACGTTTGCTGGTCCTGGGCTGCTGTGAACATTTCAAGGTCTGTCTTGAAGAAGTAAGTTTCCAACATTCTCACTAGGTCCATTATCCTTTCCAACCTCTTTCCCTTCTTTCCCTCCTCCCTTCTCCTACCTGTCTTTCCTTTGGTCTTTCTCCTTCCTACCTCCATTCCTTTATTCCACTATTCTTCCCCCTTCTGTTTCCTTCCTTGCTTGCTTCTTTGCTTGCTTGCTTGCTTGCTTGCTTGCTTGCTTGCTTGCTTGCTTGCTTGCTTGCTTCCTTCCTTCCTTCCTTCCTTCCTTCCTTCCTTCCTTCCTTCCTTCCTTCCTTCCTTCTTACATGCATACCTATATACTTGTTCACTGTAAGCTTTGAATTAACTTCTTAATGATTAACATTACAACAGTCATGGAAAGAGAAGCCTGGGTTTTTGCAAAAGGCATAACAACCTGAGAAAATCTTATAACGTGCATTTTGCTACTGGAATGAGAATTTAGTCATATATGATGGTATTTTTCTCACTTAATTTAAGCTGAGTAGTGTCTCCTTTTATTGGGCAGTCCACACCTCTTTGGCGGGTGATGACTGCAGACCCATGATGAGAATGAGTGGAAAGTGTGGGTATGAACACAAATTGCAATGGCACTGTGTGAGTGAGGCAGAGCAAGTCACATGCATAGTGGTCTCACTTTAGGGCCTGGTGTGGTCTGGGGGTGGTTTAAGTATATGTCCCTAAGACTTAATCATCATTCTGAGGCACTGGAAAAGGTAGAAGAAGGGTGGCCTTTGGGAGGTGGTAACAATGACACCAGAGTGTACCCTCATAGTGGAATCCTATTGGCCGTTTTTTAAAAAAGGGCGGAAGGGTCACATTGTAGCCTCTGTCTCACATTATATGACTTCATGCATAGCCCTGGGACTCTCCCAGCAAGCCAGGTATCACCAGATGAAGGCAGAACTGACAGGAACCATTTCTTTGGAAGTTCCCAAGGTGGTGGCATTCTGTGATTGGCAATGGAAGATGAAGGAACTCAGGACTGATGTGATGCAAACTCCACTTCTCTTCTGTCCTCAGCACAAGTCCTCAACCATACCCGTCAGTGGAGAGAACACCCGTGGATGGGGCGTCTTCCTAGCACCCACCTCAGGCAGAGGACACAGGAGGCAGGCTTGCTGCTACTCCATGCAGCTGTGACCAAGAATCATCCCCATTGTTTCTGGATCCTTGCCACATATGTTAACAGCCGAGAGTGCAGCAATGGTAGCAAATACCCACTCTCCCCACACTTATTGAATGGAATTATCACTATGAGACCAAGAGCTTTGTGTGGAGTGCGGGATGCCCAAGCTGATCTCCCTGCGTGCAGCACAAGGCAACGGCAGCTCCCCAGCTCCACTCTTGGGTTTCTAACTTACTTCTTCTGTTAAACACTATTCTTCAGATTATAATGTAAGTAAATCATTTCCTCCTTCCCTTCTCTGCCTCCACACCCTTCATATGCCCTTCCTTCCCCTCTCAAATTCATGGTTTCTATCCTATCTTTCACTAATTTACTTATATATTTTCATATCCATATTCATAGCTATATCTATCCACCTGGTGTGTGTGTGTGTGTGTGTGTGTGTGTGTGTGTGTGTGTGTGTACACAAATTCAGTGATGTTTTAATGCAGGAAAACTGCCAGCTATACATCACGTATTAATTACTATTGTGCCCTGCGATGTCATGTGTGTGGTGGTAGGTAGGCATGCACATATGTTCATCTGGTCATAGACAAGCATTGCATTGAAGCTTTACAGTCTCAACTCCTGCTTGACTGGCAGTATCTAGAAAATAGGAATTAAAAAAAAAAGACCACAGAATGTGCATGTTATGTTACATTCAGGGGATTATTTTCAATATAAAATGTAGTTGTCCCCTCAGAGGGAGTTAGATGGGTGTCTGTGTACTGCCTTTTAGTACCTCTGCTACATTTCAGTCTGGTTTAAGCATTTTGAGTGTGGATTCCAGAGCTCACACATCAAAGGAAACTGCCAGAAGGAGTATTTGTCCTTGAATCTGTGTTAGTTTTTAACTGACTTTTGAAGGTATCCCTAAAGGATACATAGGAAGGTCAATCTTTCTATTTGACTGGCTGATAAATAGCACTGGGAAGTGTGTTTACTGATCCTGCGTTATAGCAACCTTAGCTACTCTGTCAATTGATCCTGTATTACAACACCCACTACCTACTTCTCTTGGTGACTGAGCCTGTATTCACAGCACCCGCTACCTACTTCTGTTGACTGAGCCCACATTATAGTACCTTCTACTTACTCTGTCTGTTGACTAAGCCTGTATTACAGTATGCTACTTTGTCCTACATTGTTCAAACAGTATTTGCCAAATATAAGTCAAAGANAAAAAAAAAAAAAAAAAAAAAAAAAAAAAAAAAAAAAAAAAAAAAAAAAAGAAGTAAGTATTATGCAGGTTCTCCCAGGAGTGTTTGTGAACTGAGGCAATACTGTAACCACCTTTTCCACTAAATCCCCATCCACGGTGGAAAGATTCTGAGTTGTGTGGCAGCTTCCTTTGTGTCTATTAATGATCTGAAATGAGGCTGACATGCCTTGTCATACCAAGTTTTTCAATGCACCATTAGTCATCTAAAGGCTTCCATTTGAAGCTTTGCAGCTAAGGGCAGAAGGTTGTCTATGGACTCCTCATTAGTGTGTGGCCTTTGTGACAGGTGCCCTTCACTCTGTTGTGGATATATTGTATTCTACTGCACATGGCAATGAAGGCCATCCAGTGCCAGAGAGCATCCATACCATGCAGGAAGTCCCAAAGAAAACAAGGCGTCGGGGGCCATGAGGAATGCAGACAAGTTGTGTGTAAGCTATGTGTGGCTAAGCCTGAGCATAAACCTCACACGGACCAGCTCAGCGTGAGATTTTTCTCAACAACAAACTACGTGATACTGAATTTTACAAAGAGAATATTTCAAGCTTACTTAAAAATAATAATAATAAAATACCCACAATTATTTCTGAGAACCAACAGAAGATAATGATTCATGAATCGGAGGCCTGGAGGAGAAACAGTTCCGATAGGCGGGATTCCCAGCATCTTTAGGACCCAGTCCTGTCTCCACCTGCCGACCCCATGGAGAATGCAGTGGAGGAAGTGCTACCCACAATGCACTGCTCTGCGCAGACTCTGTTGTTGCATAAAAGAACTCCCTTGCGGACAGCCAATTACCCTTAGAAGGATTAGGAAATGGTTTCTCTTCTTTCATTCTATACTTTTGAAAGCACATCTTTCCCTCTGAATCAAATCAGTGGGTCTCAAACTTCAATGCACACCAGAATTCTAGGGCGCATGCTCAGAATATCTGATGTATAAATTCTCGAATTCCTTTAAGACCACAATCCTGGTTCCTTTTCACCCTGTACCTCACATGAATGCCCAGACATAGGAAGAGAAGTTGAATTGGGTGCAGGTTTGTGAAGGTTGCAGTAATACCCTTCAGAAGGCCCTTAATGCTGACGGCATTAACTGAAAACTGGGGTGGTAGCATATCTGTGTTCATCATTAACTCCAACAACAACTTACCATCAGAACACAATCGTATCATTCTAATTGTAACGAGTACATGCTTAAAGAAACTTAGTTTAATATGCCCTTTGCACACTTAACAAGATGTTCAAAGAGTGAATTATACACCTTATTAAGATACTGTATATCATAACATTCTCTTAAAGATTTAAATGTCAACTCATTTTACTACTCATATTATTTTGCATCCATCCACCTATAGCAATGAAGTGGACACTCTGTTCGCCAGACTGAATTATGGTAATAAAGATTTATGCTAACAAGAGATCCTATACAATCATCGATCTAAATATGCAAATATCCATACACACACACACACACACACACACACACACACACACACACACATATATATATATATATATATATATATATATATATATATA
>NC_034600.1:74638035-74652629 GCF_900095145.1 Mus pahari | reverse complement strand
ATATATATATATATATATATATATATATATATATATATATATATATACACAAAATCCATGCGGCAGGATAAGGCATTCAGTTGAAATCATTACATTATAAATAGTTAATAATTATATTTTCAAATCCTAGTAATAAGATGATTTGGACATTCATAAATATGTATAATCTTTCTGTACCAACACTGTCGACATAATTTGTTTTCCAACCCTACTGATTTTCTCTAGGCAGATGTATCATTTTCCAATTATGAAATTAAACATTCGATTTGAAAATATGTTGGCAGTCTAATTCCAGGTTTAATAACTTTCTGTGTATTTTCGGGAATATACGCTGCTAAGTTTCAGGAGGAAATTATAAAGCCTAAAATGGTTAATGGTTTTCAAAGAACGTAATCAGCTCCTGGGTTAAACTGTTAAGGAGAAATGGCTGAGGAAGTCTTTAGAGAGAAAAACCACAGAGAACTAGAGACTTAGACACCCTGGGCCCGAACAGACCAGAGCAGAGGGAAATACAAGGAATACTGAAGACACAGATGTTAGACTCAGGGATATTAGTCATAGAGCCTAAAAGAAACTCCCCCTGTTCTCTCACAGTGCACTTCCTGTATAGAAGAAACACTATGTAAAGCTAATGTAATGAGAACTTCTCCCGTGGGAGCATCAGGGAGCACCAGGTAGTCTGTTCTGCTCCTTTCTTGGCTAAGAAAACAAAAAACAAAAAACCCAAAAAAACTATACCCATTTAAAACCAAACCAAACCAAATCACCTCTTTTTCCAAATGTATATGAGTTGAATTATGTCATAACCAAACAACCAATATGATAACTAAAGTCTCAAAAAATTGAATAAAAAGCTGTGCATTTTAGAAAAAATTACAAATAATGATGGGTTTGGTTCCTAGCACACATTTGACAGCTCACAACCATTTGTGGCTCCAGTTCCAGGCCTCTGATGCCCTCTGCTGGCCACTACTAGGTACTGTGCTATTTTGAATTAAAAGAAAATCTTTAAATGATTGTTTATAAGAGAGAGTATAAACACAGACAAGAAACATAATTAATCAGAGAATAATCAACATTCAGATATTTACATGCTGTTATAATATGCTGTTATTTCTCACAGATACATGTATAATGCTATATGATGCTGCTGTCTTATATCATGTGTTCTTTGACTAATACATCCTGCTAATTCCCTTCTGTACTGAAATCATTCATGTGGTTATTTTAGCTGTGACATAGTTTCTCCTTAGGTAGACCTTACAGCCTATTCACCTGATCTAGTGTTCTGCATAATTAAGGTGCCCCCCCATTCCCCATTAGGGGCCACAGAGGACACTTTGCTAACCTGACCACTTCAGGAAGATGAATTTTTCAGAAAGAATGACTGTCAAAATGCCCCAGTAGGTAATGCAGTAAAAGGCCTTGCCACCAAGCCCGGTGACCTGAGTCCAATCCCGAGACCCTCAGGAAGGAAGGAGTTAACTGACTGCCACAGGCTGTCTTCTAACTCCCCTACCATGGTCTGTACCCCAAATATTTAGGAACAGATTTCTTTGGGCTGATTTCAAGCTTGTCACATTTTAGGGGTTCTGAAGCAGGAGAGCACCCACCTCTCAGGAGAGTGTTGAACAGAGCAAGGGAGGTACCTGCTCAGTTCCCAGCCTCCTCTTCAAGCCTGGTCCGAAGGTCAGCGGAGCACGTCCGTTCTCAATGGAGGGGAGAGCGAGCATTTACACTCCTCTTGAACACTTTTTAAAGAAATAAATAATTCTCTCTCTCTCTCTCTCTCTCTCTCTCTCTCTCTCTTTCTCTCTCTCTCTCTCTTTCTCTCTCTCTCTCTCACACACACACACACATATGTCATGTATGATATGTGTGCACATGCATATATATGTATATATGTAAATGTATACATACATACCACTGAATTAAAAGAAGCCATGAATTTTCTTCCTTTTTTAAAAATATTTATTTATTGTCATATGTAAGTACACTGTATCTGTCTTCAGACACACCAGAAGAGAGCATCGGATCTCACTGTGGATGGTTGTGAGCCACCATGTGGTTGCTGGGATTTGAACTCAGAACCTTTGGAAGAGCAGTCAGTGCTCTTACCCTCTGAGCCATCTCACCAGCCCATGAATTTTCATAAGAGCAATGGGGTACATGGGAGGGGCTGGAAGGAGGAGAAGGAAGGGAGGAAATGATGGAATTACATTTTAGTCTCCTGGATACTTCTATTTCTTACTAAGCAGTCTGTGCATTAAAGACTTTTCATCCCTTTCAATTACAGAAACAGTAATTTTCTTACAAACATTCCTCTTATGGGTATTCTAACCAACACATATTATCTATCACTGTTTTCTCTTATTTTCATACATAGTACATTTTACAGGGTTTTTTCCACATAAAAGTTCTGTTTTAAGCTGAATTAAGTATTTAATATTATTTATTTCTCTGTCTTTGCTCTACCAAGACTACCCGAATTTTTATATATACTTTCTTTAATTTCTGAAGTTTTATTTAGACAAGATCCAATCTGTGGAGTCCATTTTGGCAAAGTAAAGGTCATGAGGTTTCCTACCCCAGCTTTTACAGTGGTCGAATGAAATGTTAATAGAAATATCAGATTCAGAAAGAGTTCATACTGCCGAGCCTGTGGAGTAGCTCACAGCGTGCATTACTTATTTAAGTTGTCTCTGGTGTTTATCTATTTACTGAGAAGTCCCAGGCGATTTTCTGAATCCTCTGAGAGGTAAGTGAACCCTAAGAGTGTATAGCGTTTCTTTAAGCGGAGCCTGAGAACAGCCCAGCAGGCCTTTCCTTTAAGAACGTAGCATCTCTCTTAACTTAAGGGCAGAGGCCTGTGAAGCCTTTGTTCAATGAAAAGTGCCCTCACCTTCACCCTCAGTCAGATAGAGATAGGGCCAAGTTCCATCACAGGGCCTAGAACCTACTGCAGAATTAAAAACAGAAATGCTGGATTCAGACACAGCTTAAGGTGGGGCATGTCATCGGAATTCATGTTCTTTCTCTAGCTACAAACTGCAGTGTAGACTGACTATGGTTATAGGATCAGAAATAGATTAATTTTGGATGAAATAAGAAAAATGAGCAGTTGGAGTAGGAGGTGACTCAGATCGGTGTCCTCAACAAGACCAGAGTCCCTACAAAGTCAGTTATTTAATGATCTCCTCAGCCTAGTGAGTTTGAAACTGTCAAAATGCAAACTAAACTCTGGGTTCAGATGCTATTTACAGGCAGAATACTGAAGTTTTTGTTTTTATTTCACTAAGGTACCATATATTAGGATTTAATAAGGAAGTGCACAGGAAAGGTATAAATCTAGAACCAATCTATTAAAAAATCATGATGTAGAACCAATCATCATCATCATCATCAATAACAGCAACAACAGTCTGAACATTTTGTTATGTTCAGAAAACAGTCAACAGGTAGCCAAACCCGACGAGAGCTACGTTAATAAGTAAGTTCTTGTCTGTTTATCAAGTGATCCTGAGGAAAAGGAGGTCCGAGTGACAGCTTTATTTGTCTGATTTTAATGAAACAACTCAACAAACACTGTATCCTTTATCATTACTGAAAAACATGCACAGATATGTTCTTTAGTATATATTCCAAGAGCATTTCACTTTGCTTGTTGATAGAAAGCAAATGCTTTTGATCCTTTCTGAAACACTGATTGGCCGTCCTGGTGGCCATAATGGCTCCTAGTCATTTACCACGTCATCTGTGCGTGGAAACAAAACCCCTTTCTTTCCTGATGTAAAGACTGTATGATGTCAGTTGCAGCAGGCACAAAGTGTCTAGTGTCCTGTCCCTTTCACTGATGTATCTCAAGCATGCTCATCTCCATTAACGTTTCCAGCCCTTCACAGACTTCTAACACAGGGAAGTGGGGTGGACTGACTTTAGTCAGTCTCACTCCAGAATCACAGAGTCTTAGCAGAAGATATGAAAAGAGAAGAGCTTTCTTTTCTGACCAATAGTGGGAGCTCTAGGAAGGAGGGAAGTGAATGGCTGACAGGAGCATTTATTGCAGTGAAATTATCCTACCCCCAGCAGCCAGAATTCCCATGTGGAAAGAACATGGAGTCACCCTGGCCTTGACTCTGCAAACAGCTCAATGACTTGTTCTGAGTTCTCTGCTAATACTGCCAAATTAATCTGACACACCCTGCTGGTTGACATCCCATAGTCTATTCTAGAAGCACGTTTTAGCACCTTGCTTTTCATGATAGGATGGTCCCAGCATATGATTTTTCAGAGCCTAAAAACTTTTATTTATTTTTTATTTAATGTTTTGAGAATCCAGTGCATGGGGAATGTATTCACACCATGGGGACTGTATTTACACCATGGGGACTGTATTCACACCATGGGGACTGCATTCACACCATGGGGACTGCATTCACACCATGGGGACTGCATTCACACCATGGGGACTGCATTCACACCGTGGGGACTGTATTAACACCATGGGGACTGTATTTACACCGTGGGGACTGTACTCACACCACTCCCACCCTGCCCTCTTGGAATAAGAAGCATGGCACTCAT
This sequence comes from Mus pahari, assembly GCF_900095145.1. NCBI lineage: Eukaryota > Metazoa > Chordata > Mammalia > Rodentia > Muridae > Mus > Mus pahari. The sequence continues at coordinate 74,648,045 of NC_034600.1, read as the reverse complement.
ACATCCGTGATCCATTTGTCCTAGACCACACGAAGTCTCTGGTTTTTCATTTGGGGACCAAAACTCCATGATCTTAGGTTCTGAGTGACCAGAGTTTTCTAAACTTGATGAAGATCACGAACACTGGCCCATGGAACATGATCAACAGCAACCAAGACATGTTAGTTATCCTGACACACAAGCCCATAAAACGATCGGATGAAGCCATTTCATGAACTTTCTCCCCAAATCCAAAACTCTAGACCAATCCTGAGGGGAAAATGGGACAGATATCAAATGAAGAACTTTCCATGAAAATGCCTGAGTAGTACTCTCGGTAAGTGCCAAGGTCACCGGAAGTGAGCAAAGGCAGACACTGTCACAGCGGTGAAGAAAGGCACAGAGGAAGGGAGGTGACAGTTAATCTAGTCTCCACCCAGCCCTGGATGGAACTTGGACAAAAACCCTGAGAACGTGAAGGAGGGCTTGGTAACCTGAGGCTTTAGAGGCGATCGTGTGTCAGAACTGGGTTGTGTATCATGTCTAATGCACGCCATTCCTGGAAGAAATGGACAACACACCTAACAGATGGTGGGGACTCCTGCAGGGACTCCACTACCCCCAAACCCTACCACTCTAACACGATTGTAAAATTCAAAAGCTAACAGAAACTCAGTCAAGGCAGTGGAAACTGACAAACGTGGATACAGCCTTCACATGTTTTATAAAAGCCATAAACACTTCCAACCCACACTTCCCATCTTTTGTATGATCCTTTCTGGACCTAAGCCTTGGCGTCCGGGGCCACATCACGTCACCCTCAGAAACACATGGGAGGGGTAGACTCTGTGGGCCTGTGTTTAATTTAAGGTAAAATCAAACCTCTGTATTTGATTGAGGGCAGACTAATCCAGGACTTTCACCACTTGTTTAAAGGCCCCTTCACTGCTTTCTCACACTGCTGATAATCCGACAGCTGTGGTCTTTGTCTTACTTTAAAGTTTTTCTTACAGCTTACACTGAAACAATAGTTGTCTTGATGCTCTGTCCCCACATTCCAGTGCTTCATTGCTGTTTAGCTGAATGGTGTTTTGCAGCTAACACAATGGACAAGAAAAAGTGTGTGTGTGTGTGTGTGTGTGTGTGTGTGTGTGTGTGTGTGTGTGTGTGTTGTGAAGCCCTGTGGACCAAGAGTCACTGGGTGGGTGAGATGCAGACTGCTTGAGGGCAAAGGGGAAAGAAGAAGAGGAGAAAAAGAAAAATAGGAGGGTGGGGAGCAGGAGAGTAAAGAGGAGGAGGCAGAGGAGGAGGAGGAAGGATAGGAATGCGATGAGATCAGGTTTCTTGCACCCTGAGCTATGGCATGGTGAGCAAGTATTAGAACACTAGGGGCTTGGTAGCCAGAGATGGAGGTTACCTCTGTTTACAACTTCTTACACATTCCATAGCCACCTTATGGAAAGACTTGCCAACTGTTTGTTGATGTTTAAAGAGCAACTCACTCATTTCTTTCTTTCTTACGAAAATGTCTGGTACCTGCCTGTGTTTTAGATTTCTCTTTCACATTGGGCAGCTGGTTTCCTTAACAATAGTCAGTATATTCTGCTAGATTATCAGTGAACTTACTTACTAAAACAATGCCATTGCCCCTTATAAGAATTAGTTCTTGTAAATTTTAAGACTGAAAGATCAAGCTCCCTCTGTCTGACCAGTGCTATGTCCCTGGTAGCCACTTGAAAATGACACGTCCCTATCCTTGCTCAGGAAAACCTCTGACTTTAATGTGGCTGAGCAAGAGTTCTCCATTCCCAACTCAAAAACAAAAACAAAAACAAAACAACCAACCAAACAAAAAACCAGCCCACCATCATTGCAGAAAATCCCACCAATGTCACCACAATCCAAGGAGTATCCCTGGAAATAGCTGGTGATGTCAAGGTTGGGGAGAGAGCAGGTCATATCTGGAGGACTATGGATTACCTACATACCCTTCCATTTAAATGTCCTGATTAAAAAAAAAAAAACTTTTTATGGATTTTTAGAGGCTTGCTTTAAGTGAGAACATCACCGGGCTGTCTTCAACTTAGTATTGAAGAGGGTGGTCGTTAAAACATACCTATTTCTGACAGTCACAAAGGGCCTGAAAAAATCCTCAGCCCACCTTCCCAGTAACACACATTAAACACCAAAGCTATTGGAGGGAACCAAGTAGTCAAAAAAAAAAAAAAAAAAACAGACCCAGGTTGTACCCAACTAACTTGTGAAAAACAACAACAACAAATCTATCTTTCAATTTCATGTTAGCATTTTCCTTCAGTGTGTATTTGCTCAGGCTTTCGTCATGAGTACTATACCTATGTAATTTCCCACCTCTCTCCCATGTTTCTATTTTTATTATAGCACTCCTATCTTTAACATCTTCAAGATGAGCTGTTGCTGAAAACTGAGTTTACTCGATAAAGCCAAGGCCTTTTAAAGTTGCAAGGAACTACTCACGTCTGAAGAACTTGCTTGCTAATCACGTGGGTTGTGTTTTGTGTTATACTACACCTCAAATATCTTTTGCAGCAATTAATTATTATTATTATTTAATTTTGTGAGTATGTCAGAAAATCACATAGCAACTTATGAACACACATTAAGGCACACTATGTAATGAAAAGTAAGATGGAAAAGAAAATCCCCACTCCTCTCTGCAATGTACTCAATTGCTAATTTCCACAAAATAATTCGCACATATTTACACCTGATTTTCAACTGTGAATACAGGGGAAAATAAACATCAATTGTTCATCTTTTTCAAATTTTTTCATACAGCATTACACTCACAACGACACACAATGAGAGACCATTTAGTCTCACATTCTCATTTTCTAGCTGCAACGGGCTTTCTGTAATGTACGACTTCTAAGTTACGGCTGAGTTTCTAAAACAAACTGACATCCGAGATGCAGAAGCAACTAGAGCATGCTGTGGTCTGGGCCAGCGGACTAACATTAAGAAACTCAACGATAGCCAACCACTGTGCCACTAAATCCTAAATAAAACAAGATATGCGTTTGTAAACTTAGTACATTTAGAACTTTTTTTTTGTAAGAAAGTGAAATTGAGTCAAACACGGTGACACCTTGTAATCCTCCCACGTGGGAGATGGCAGGAAGATAGTTTTAGTTCCTCCTTAGTAATATAATATGCCATGAGTCCAGCCTGGGCTACAAAGCTGAACTACATATACTAATGACGACTGGGAAGGTTTCAAAGAATGACCATGGTAGACATTTTGTTTAAACCCCATCCAAGAGTACGCTGCAGCCACACAGAAGCACAAGGACTAGGTTTCATGTGTGTTTTCATTATCAAATTTCATCCTTTGTTATCTACTACTCAAGTGTTTTAATAACCATTACATAACAGGAACACAAACTCATTCCCACCAACTGTCTTTCCAAATAATTCCTTTATGTTTAATGTAACCTTAGCTTTGGGTCAGAGAGTGGTCTCAGTTAGTTGGGAAATAACCAATAACCTATACATACTTTTACTGTAATCTGGTATGAGATTCGGGTTTCCCTTTTTCTACATGTTGAATCTTATTTCATACAATAAGAATGAATTTCCAAGAAACCAAGTTTACATTACAGGGAACCGAATAGACTGCCACCCATATTATCTGTCCCAGTTCAGACCCAGGAGACTGAGGGAGGGATTTTGCAGACGTTTTGGGTGCTGGCCTAACAGACTTTGGAGAATGAACTTTAGGGCTGTGATCCAGGGGCACCTAAATGTCAAAGCTCATGCATAGGTGGACCAACAAACTTAGGACTTTTGATCGTTGTCATGCATTATTGAGAGAATAAACTGAAGGCAGCGAGCAAAGAGTGGGGTGTCATGCACGCTCATCTCCCTTTGGGTTCCTAATCATCCAAGAAAAAGAAGAATGGGGGATCATAAAAACTTGCACAGAATTTCCTGAGTGTAGTTCCCTCACAGACAGAGAACTCCTGGGGAAAGTTCCTTTCTCCTTGCAGCCCTGATGACAGGCAGCTCTCTGCACCTGCATCCTCCATGGAAAACACACGCAAGGGAAGGGAACATATGCAGCACTCAGTGTTTATGAAAGGATTATTTTAAAGGCATAGGAGAGGAAAACAGACAGCCCTTATCACAGGGCAGTCAATTCTACTGTTTTCAGAAGATCTTTCTTGAAGATGGAAGGTAGACATTGAAAGGATGCCCAGAAGACAGACTGGTGGAAATAATGGGTATAGCAGTGTTTCATGACAAAGATTTTAACAGATACACGACATGGACGGGCACTGGGACAATGTGTGCACCTGTTCTTTTCCATTGTCCTTACCAATTAATTAAATACATACCTGTATGAATACTTTGTACCCATGTTCATGCAGGGTAAATAAATAATACTGAATATGCATTTTTACTAGTTTGAAATCCTATACTGCTATGCATTTCTTAACAGTCATAGTTTCAGAGACACGCAATAATTATATTCCCACTACATTGGAATACAGGGGATAAGCATAGGAGGTTTCCCTTTTCCTGAAGAGAGAGGGGAGGAGGGGATGGATGAGGCAGGGAGGTGGAGTGGGGAAGGGCCGGGAGGAGGGGAGGGGAGGGGAGGGATTTGGATAAGAAGTTAATTAACTAATTAATTAAAATGCAGAGCTGTGGAGACTCGTGCTTAATTGATACATCTGTAAAACAACTCTCATACCTAAGATTCAGTGGTCACTGCAGAAGAGGAGGCAGAAAAAATGTAAGAGCCAGAGGATCTGGGAATTGATGTAAGACTGTGTCTCCTAGGAACAGCAGAAGCCACACTGCAGTGGGAATTTTGGTTTCTTTAAAAACACAGAAACGTTGCGGGAATATGTTTTTGTTTTAATCTCAGGAGTGGGATATGGGGCTGCTTCATGCTGTTCACAGTGGCTGACAATGATTTGTCTCATCCTCTTGAAGGAGTGTGATTTTGCCAGCTGAAGATAGTTTCTTTACATTCGGAACTCTGGGGTCTCGGATGCTCTCCCCACCCTTCCTCCCCACTGATGCTGCTCCTTACTGTCCTCTGGTTGAAGATATCCTGCTGACGAAGATCGGACTTGCCCCAAGGAACTAGATGTCCTTAATCAGCAGGAAGTAGTCTAATAATAACTATACCCCGTTCTCCTCTAAACCTTTTTCTCTCCTATGAAATGTTGGGAGTTTGGAAGTGTAGAGAAGGGTGGTAGGGAAAAGAACCCAATAAAGCAGCCAAAAGTATGGTTGCACTACACACATAAAATCATGCCAACATGACTGCCTACGTGTGAGCTGAACAAGGACGACAATAGACATGTTAATGGGGAAATGAAAAGACCCAAAAGGCCTCACAACAGGTATTACGAATGCCAAGAGCGAATAAATATGCTTACCCAGGGAAGATCACACCAGCTGCTTATCCAATACCAAGTGGTCAGCCCTGAAGACATACATACAAGTAGCATACAGGCTGAGCAGATTATATTTACGAATCTATGTTGTGGATATATATTTACATACATGTATATAATAACAATTAATAAAAAAAGAGAGTATGCATTTGAAAGAGACCAAGAGGGGTGCATAGAAGTGTTTAGAGGAAGGAAAACTGATCTAATCGTATTATTGACCTTGAAAATAAAAGAAATAAAAATCATGAAGGATCGGTACATGAAGATTAGTTCATACAGCACTTCTTAACTTGCCACGAGACAAGTGAAATACTGTGAACTTTCTCTTCATTTCCTGTTACCAATATGTTTAAACGTGCTTTTACTTCTGCATGAAAGTCAACGCAGAGGGGTATAGAGAAGGTTTGTAATTATTTTTCAAGACATCTCTTTGGAAGCAGCTTATACAGAGATTTTTAAAAAGGAAGGTCATAAATAATAATGACCAAGGTAAAGAAATTAATATAGATTCTCAAAACAGTCACTTTAAGTGCTATTCAGCAATGTGAATATCAAATATATATATAAAATGCTTCAAAAACTTTAGGTTCCATTTTAAAGTGAATAAAATATGAATCGGTTGCATAATATATGTCCATCAAAATAATTCTACAGAGTTTAACAAGTAGAAAGCTGGGTGGAAATGTGCTGTAGACATATTTTTAGCACATGGAAGAAAAATGAAAAGACAGATTCCACACTTGTGGTTTAAATGGTGTAAAATTCGTAAGTATTAGAATTTATCTTGCAAAAGAAATTGGTTTGGTTGAGTGTCCTACTTAAGATTTGAATGTCAACTCCTAAAAAGGGAGTCTCAATCGAGGCTCAACTGATTGCCCAGGTCAGCTTGTGAGTATATCGTTGAGGGTTTGTATAGATTGTTAATTGATAAGAACATATCTGGATTTAAGCATATCTAGGCTGGCTTTCTATACCTGTGTAGTGGTCTACTAGTCATGAGCTAAGACAACTTAGAGAGGAAATGGTTTCTTTTCAGCTGAAAACTTAGAGTCCACTACGAAGTGAAGTCAGAACAGGACCCTAGAGGCAGGAACTGAAGCGGAAGCCATGGAGGGGTACTGCTTACTGGCTTGCTCTCCGTGGCTTGCTTAGCCTGCTTTTACACAACCCAGGATCCCTTATCTAGAGATGCCAATGGCCATAGCAAGGCGGGTTCTTCTACATTAACAATTAATTAAGAAAATGTCCCCACAGATTGCCTACAGGCCAATCTGATGAAGGTGTTGTCTCACTTGGTTCCTGCCCTGATTTCCCTCCATGATGGTCTGCAATCAGAATGTGTAAGCCAAATAAACCCCCTTCCTTTCCAAGTTCCTTTAGTTCCAGATCTTTATCACAGGAAGAGACCGAAAGGGAGACCAGTGTCAGAAGACTCAGGCCATTTTTAGTGGAACCGTGCCCTGGGCAGATGGTCTTGTGCTAGTTAGCAATGACGACAGGTCTGAGAGTCATCTTGTAGAGAAAGTGGGTAGTTACTCCCACGATGTCCATGCCACTACTGCCCAGCAGGGATGTCTGTTCAGGCCCGTCACGGCCGCAGTTTGCAGAGTTCACAGCTGAGTATGGTTCATTATTACTTTTCTCTTCCAGCAGCTTGCCCCTTCCGGCACTAAGAAATGTGGCCGGTAGGAATGAAGCGTCCAGCAGTACTAGATCAACAGTCATGTTTTATGATTTGGGTACATGGAGTCTTACGAAAAGGGTCTCACTGTGGCGTTCTGTAAAGTAACAAATAACACTGACAATAACTGTGAGACCAAACCAGTCAACAACTCAGAGAAAATTCATTCTTGTATCTTGGCCTTTTGTTTTCCTGTGATGTCTCATCCATAGGGATATTTTTAAAGCAATTATAAGGTAATCATATTTAATTCTCCCTCTGTCTGTCTCTGTCTGTCTCTGTCTCTGTCTCTGTCTGTCTCTGTCTGTCTCTGTCTCTGTCTCTGTCTCTGTCTCTCTCTCTCTCTCTCTCTCTCTGTGTGTGTGTGTGTGTGTGTGTGTGTGTGTGTGTGTGTGTGTGTGTTTATGATAGGCTAGCCCCTAGGCTGAGGTGTGGGTACCTGGGTAGCCAACATCCTTCTCAGACACAGCTTAGCTTACTCAACCCTCTCCGGAAGATCAGGAGTTTTTTGTTGTTGTTGTTGTTCTTGTTTTGTTTTGTTTTGTTTGGTTGGTTGGTTATTTTCCTCTCAATGTAATCATGGCACACTTCTATAGCTGTCACAATTCCATTTTAGAAAGGCAAAGTGGAATATGGCCCTCTCAGAAGGGAATTCTTCAATGTACATAGTTCCTGGAGATTTCTTTCACATATCTATTAATTTATTAACACTCGTTAAAGCCAGGCAGCTTCCTACGACTTTTTTTTTCTGTCAGATAAATCATTGAGGCGGTTATAAATAAAGCATTGCACCTTAAATCCCTCAGTACCTAACCCAGAAAGCTAAGTGCCATTGGTTTTCAGAAGAAATGTTAGAAAAACTAATTGATGCTGATATTTCGGTTCTTCTCTAACATTAAAAAGTGAGGGAGGAAGGCAGTTTCAGAAAAGTCTCTCACACTAGGCAGGGAAGAGGAAAACTCTGTACCTATTCTAGGAACTCATTTTGGACAAAATCCACTGACATCCTTTAAAAGAAGAGAGAGAAATAATCAGATAAAAGGAAGGAAAAAGAAAAGACAAGGCAAGTCCCCCTTGGGGCACTTCCTTCTGATTTAGCTGGTTTCAGGGTAGCAATATTTTAATGTTATTATACTAAATGATAGATTGTTTTTCTCCTAATATTCAAGTAGAGTTTCAGGAAGAAATAAGATCGTTAAGATGTCCAAGGGATACTAAGTGTGATGATGTTGGTGTTCAGATTGTCAGAATCTTGAATTAGTCAGACAAGTCCACAGGCATACCTATGAGGGAGTACAGAGCCTCTGGGCATGCCTGTAAGGGACCGCGGTGAGCCCATCAAGTAGGGCGGAAAGACTTATTGCAAAAGTGTTCAACACTGTCCCCTAGTTTCTGGTCCAGGCCTACACAGACCCAATCCAACAATCCAGAGAGGCAGTGATTCCTCTCTCTGCATCCTGACTGTGGACATGATGTGACCTCAGCTTTTACAGTCTCCCGCCACCTTGACTCCCCTGCCATGCTGGGTTCTACCCTTAAACTCTGACAAAGCATAGAGCCTTGCTCACTGACATTCCTTTTTGTCCAGAGTATTTTATCACAGCAACAGACAAAATAACTAACTTCCACAGACAGTGACATTACACAAATGTCAAACCACATCCTATATCCTGCAGAGCTGGACGTTTACAGCTTTTTGAGATGTGATGGATGGAATCGATCTCATGATCCACGCATAAGACCTCTGTGCTATTCACCTTTAGGCAAGTTATTAAGACTCTCAAATGTGAGAGAACAAGATTTTATCAACATCTATAATTGTTCCAAATTTAAAGAATTCTTACACAATTCCCGGGATAAATGCAGCAGAAACTGTTAAAGCAGTATCATGAAACGACGCTCTAATCTCAGATATATGCAGCGATTGAACCATCTGTGAACAATCAAGACATTCTAAATGTCTTCATGTACATTATGAACTCGGCAAAAGTTTTTAAAAAATGAACATAAATCATAGGGCACAGGTAAGGGAAAAGCAGCAGTTCTAACTTGTGATTTATTACTGCACTCTAACCAGTTAACCAAGGAACACGCCACAGAAGTAGCCTTAACCCAAGGGCCTCATTCAGAACTAGACTGATCCTCCTTGTGTTAGCAGAGGTTCTTGTCCTGAGGCACTTAGAATATTTACTTCTGCTTCTCAGTAGACCCTTTGAACATCTATGCATCTTTTTAAAGTAAGAAGAGTTACTGGGATGACATTTATAAAATTTTACTAATTATCTTGGAAGTCATCAGACTTACTTCCAGCACTTGATTAAGACATGTTATGTGTGTTGCCTGTGTGTGTGTACATGTCTTGGTAATCTGTATTCGAGGTGAAGATACACTAGGAAGGGTTGCTACGAGGCAGACTATTTCATGGCTAGTCTCGAAGGTCTAATAAGAAAAGTGAAATACAGGCACAGTTTTGGGGAGGTAGGGATATTTGTATTTCCTGCTGACTACATATTTAAGCATTATTTTACTTGAAACTGAAAAATAAATGAGTATACGTGTGCACAGGGCACATAGAAGGCTGATTTCTAAGAAAGTGCACAGTAGTTACTTATGTGTAAAATATTGTTCTTCAAGATTCCTGTTTGTGGAGCACTTCAAACCCAGGAGATTTCTCTCATAAAAATTTCATTTCAAAATACTTTTATAGGATTTCAAAACTAAGTCAATTAAATATATGCATATAGTATGATTTGTATGCATATGTACAGCTACATAAATATATGTTCCTGAACGTAGACATTTCTAGTTATGGACAGATGGTCAGATAGACAGATGGATGGATGGATAGATAGATAGAAATATATATATATATATATATATATATATATATATATATATAT
>NC_034600.1:74620793-74636225 GCF_900095145.1 Mus pahari | reverse complement strand
TCTGCCTCCCGAGTGCTCGGATTAAAGGCGTGTGCCACCAATGCCCAGTTTACCACATGTTTATTGAGGATAATCCTTTTAGACAAGACTCATGTCCCGATACTCCTCATTCATAAAGCAGGTATAACCCATTTATTCTTGTTTCCTTTATGAACTCCAATAAAATTTAAAAATTTTCTTCTAGAACGGTTTTTATAGTTATGTTTGGATTTTACCTGTGTCTTACCATTTTACTCCTTTTTGCAAATATAGTTGCATTTTATATTTTCTAGTTATGGTCGCTATGTACAAATCTCTGGTTTTCTGTTTTAGGATTTCATCTGGGTATTTAAAGGCACTCCTGTGTTAGTTCCAGGAGCCTACAGGGTATTCCTCTTGGTTTCGTGGGTGTATGATTATATAGTCTTAATAACGGCACACCCCGTGCTTTTCCATCCTTTCTCCTCTGTTGCTAAGGATGGGTTACTCTCTTAGTCTTGAGTGTTGTCAATTATGCGATGTCTATGATTCTAGAATCCAATAGAAATATTTCCACTATTTCACTACTGAAAATATTTATATCGGTCTACCTTAACAAGTTAAATAATTCTGCCTGTTTTTCTGGTCAGATAATTATTTTTAAGACATGGCTATGAATACGAAGTTTCTCGAATGTATTTTGATATAATATGGAGTGTAAGCAAAGCTGGGTCTTCTGGTGACTAACCTACTAAGTTTATCCCATTGGTTTTCTAAAATTGAACCATCTCTGCCTTTCTGAAAACTGACTGGATTTCCTGTGATTAGTTTCAGACCTTGCTCTGAGTTTTGTTCTGATGATGAACTCAGAGAGTGATCTCCAGTTTCATTTACGATTTATTCTCCATTCAGCAGAGTCTTGCATTTAAAAATAACATAATAAAACTGAATTTCTCACAAGCAGTATTTCTTGGCTTAACTCAATTTGACTTGTATCATTTCCTTTGCTTGCCATTCCTAACTCCCATCCTCCATCCAGTTACTCAGTGCAGCCTATGATGATGGGTGATTGTCAGAACAGTCTAGTGTGCCTGAGTCCAGAGGCCTCTGGGTGAGTGGTAGTGAACTTGATAGGCAGAGTTAAGTGTGAACCTTTAGTTTAGTTCTGACCAGAGCTGCTACTGTATAACCTGAGCTTCTTGTTCATGTTCTCTATGAAGTGGGTATCTCCATGCAGGTGGTTGAGGAAAGCTCACACAGTGTTTCTGTAAATAATGATGGCCGTAGCTTTTCTTGGTGAATGGAACACAAGTATTTGTTTCTCTGTCAGTTTTGGTCTCTGTGTGAAACACAGTGCTTACGTGGGAGATACAAACGAAATTCAGCTGCTAGGTCACTTTTTTCAAGCACAACTGGTTAAGCTTACAATAAAGAAGCTGGGGACCACCGGGCAGTGGTAGCGCACACCTTTAATCCCAGCACTCGGGAGGCAGAGGCAGGTGGATTTCTGAGTTCGAGGCCAGCCTGGTCTACAAAGTGAGTACCAGGACAATCAGGGCTATACAGAGAAACCCTGTCTCGGAAAAACAAAACAAACAAACAAACAAAATCAACAAAGAAGAAGCTGGGGCCCCTGCAGCAGTCTTTAACCCACACATAATCTGAAGTGAACCATGGTACAATTTAAGTGACTTGAGGGTGGCATGTAATCTTTGATCATCCTACACTCTCTAGATAAGGCTTTTTTTCATACTTCCTTTTCCTGAACCTAGGGACACACCCTTAAGTAGTCTACCAATGAACTGCAACCATGCCTATTTTAACTCATATTTTAAAGCCTCTAGAATTTGACTAAGTTATGCTTGAGGTTATTCTAGAGCCCAGTCAGGCACTGAACTTCTCCCCTTCTTGCATCAGCTTCCCAAGTCAATTGGGTCATAGGTCTGGTCCACCAGTCTACTCCTTTTGAATACTTACTGCATAAAGAGCTATTCTTAACTAAGCATTGCATACTCACTGTCCTTGTGATGAGAATTTCATCCTGCATGAGAATGTTCTGGTAAGTTGTTCACACAATAAAAGCCCCCACTCTGCTAACTTTTCCTTGGGAATTATTCCAAGTGTTCTCCTTCACAGACTTCTTGTTCCTTTGATCCCTGGCATGCTTGTATTATGAAGAAGGTGAACGTGTTTTATTCAGTTACCAAAACATTCATATAAGAAAGGCTACTGGTATTATATGAGAAAAATGGAGCCAAGGCCCTGATGGAGATATGGAACAATCTTGCAATATAGAGCAGAAAAATCATATGGTAAGATTAACAACCTAGGAAGGCAAGGGCACAGTGTGGACCTTCATTCTTCAAGAAGAAGGGGGGTCTGCCAGACTCCACAAGATCCACAGATATGACAGTCTTTGGAAATAGGATGTTTGCAGATGCCACTGGATAACATGGGATCACCCTGGATTAAGATGACCCCATCCAACATGGTTAAAGCTTTCAAAGGATAGTAGTTTATAGACAGATGCTAGAGGAAGAATCTGTGCTGATACATCTCCTAATTATGAGGCTGCTAGAGGCAGGGAAATGCACTGAAGAATCCTCTCTTACAGGCTCTGGATGTCTCACTGCACTGCCAAAGCCCTGACTCCAGACCCCTGAGACCAGACCCTCCTGTTATTCTGAAATGACCATTGGTTTGTTTCGTTCAGGGAATTGTGAGGAAGGTGGGTGGCACTGTGGCTCAGAGCCAGGAAAGGACACAGAGAGTAACCATGTCATTGAAGTACACACAAGGAGCCAGATGGTATGCCACCAGCAACAAGCAAATGTTGATACGAAGTCAAAATGATATCCCAACTGGAATGAAAAACGGGAGCAGGTTCTGAGCTGTGTGCAAGCCAGAGCGAATGTAAAGTTATGGATGGAAGGGGGGAAAGCGAGTCTACTTGAGACATGATGACTAAGTGTGCTAACGTGATGACCGTTGTTGCAGAGTTTTTAGTTCCCTGGGTACTGTTCTAACTGCTAAATTGATTCGCTAATGTGTTTGGAAAATAATGCCATAGAACCTAACGCCATGGGCCGGAAGGCCCAAGCGTAGTCTCCAGTGTATCTAGGAAAGTTGCTCCTGAAAACACATCTTGGCCACGGGAACTTCAACTTCCTGTCTGCCCTCTGCTCCCTCAATGTTATACACGGAAATCCAAAATTTCTCTTGGAAAGCACCACACTTGTCCTTCTGAGTTCTGTTTGTCCATCCCCCTTTGCCGATTGATGGGTAGGGGAAAGTCAACTTGTGTGTACCGGCAAGCAATGAGAACAGGATTGGCGATACAGACGGCTTGCCAAGGAAGGGGGTAGCTGCATTTAACACTCCGCAAATAGAATTAATTGACTTGATGTCCAAGTCATATGATGGAGCTATTCTAAATCTGGGAATGAAACCAGAATTTCTCCCCATCAATTCTCCTTTCTCCTCACTAGACCATGCAGTCTCGAAGTTTTTATTCTCAGATGATAATCAATTTAAATGAGGGAACTCCTGCCAAACTCAATGCTCTAATTACATAGTCAGGAAGGACTGATAATAATCATGGCAATGTTCTACACTTACAAACCGTTAGGCGATGCTGATTTAGACACCAGGATCCCATTTTCTCTAAAATATATTCACACACATATTTTAAAAGTCTGAATATGTCTATTAAAATTCATCACTAATAATCACTGCGGCCCAAATTTTAACTATGAAAACTAGTTCACATGGTTATATCGAGTTTTTGATTTTCAAGTAATTCAAAGGTACCAATAAAATGAGAGAACACTGTGGCAGAAAGATCTCAGGGTCTCTTAGCACAAGAGACAGGAAAAGTCTTGAACACTCCCTTTCCTATATCCTTTTGTGTAGGCACAAAAACTTGTAGACATTCAAATACAGTTACAGCCCCTGCTTTCTTGAAAGAGAAAGCACACCAAAGCCAGGGAATTGTGTGTTTAAGGTGTCATGCTTCCCAGAGCTTTTAAAAAATCCTCACTTCCTGTTGCCTAGATTCTTGCTTCTTCGTTCTTTTAATTATCAAATTCCATGGTTACTTTCACCAATAAAACAGCAATGTCCTGTTGAAGGAAGAATATTCTAGCAGCTCACAAGGCTTCTATTCTTCTTGTACTTCCTCATCCCCTCAGGGAAGCTCTTCTGCCAGAGCCCATTCACGGCCCACAAACCCTTGCCAAAAAGGCTTGAAACGGTAAACCAACTCATGGATAAATACATAAGCTATACTCGCGAAGGGATAAAAAGCTAAATTTGCCAAACAAGAACCGTACACCATGCTTGATTAGTGATGCATGTCACTGCAACTTATAGATACTTTACGTCACCGTAATCACTTCTGTAATTTTCTCCACAGAGAGATATTGTGTTATTAATGGAGTTTTTAAATTAAATATCTATTCTATGGTTTATCATTTGGTGGGCTTGTGACACTCTGGCTCACAGTTCAAACATGACACACTTCACATGGACGCTTCAAGGTCAGTCATCCGAAAGCCCAGCCTCTGACAGAGAGCTAATTTGATATTCCCAATTTTCTCTTTCCAGTAAGAATTTCACCTACTCTTCTGGTTGCTCCTTCTAAAAAGCCTCACCCATCCCCGACTCCTTTCTTAGTTTTTTCCATACTCCACTGGTTCTATTAAACTACACTCATTCCTAAGCTCACATTCTAACCCCCAATTAAACCAGATGTGCTTGGATTTGAAAGGGAGTTTATGTGCTTGGATTTGAAAGGGAGTTTTTATAGACGTAACTATTTAAGAGGTGTTCACACTAGAGTTCTGTGAGCCCCCAATCCTATACAGTTGTTGGCAGAGATAAGCACGGCAGCAGAAGACCATGTGGGATTTGGAACTGGGCACCACAGCTTTGGAGTTCTGTTTTTCCATCAGGCTGGAAACCTGAGACCCGGGCATGATTCAGATACCCAAGCGGCTTTGGAATAGCCCAGCCCTGCTGTCACCTTGGCCTCAAACTTCTGGCCTCTAGAACAGCAGGGAAGCTCTCTGTTGTCATAAGCTACCCCACTCATCACATTAAGAAAGGACACCCCAATAAACCTGGACTGTTGTCAATGGATTGGCCAATACGACAGAATTTTTATACCCATAGGAACAATTCCTTGTAAAATGCTCACTTCTGATAGGCTTATTCTTAGACTCCTCATGATGATGATAGGTTCTGAGAAACAGATCAACTGAAACCCTATGCTCCTGCTATGGTTATTTCACTATTACTAATGAGAGCTATTAGAAGGTACCTTGTGTGTTTCTGTGCACATGATATAGTTATTTCAGATTTACTACTGTACTGGCTAGCTTTGTGTCAACTTGACACAGCTAGAGTTATCACAGAGAAAGGAGCTTCAGTTGGGGAAATGCCCCCATGACATCCAGCTGTGGGGCAATTTCTCAATTAGTGATCAAGGGGGAGGGGCCCCTTATGGGTGGGACCATCTCTGGGCTGGTAGTCTTGGAATCTATAAGAGAGCAGGCTGAGCAAGCCAGGGGAAGCAAGCCAGTAAAGAACATCCCTCCATGGCTTCTGCATCAGGTCCTGCTTCCTGACCTGCTTGAGTTCCAGTCCTGTATCCTTTGGTGATCAACAACAGTATGGAAATGTAAGCCGAATAAACTCTTTCCTCCTCAAACTGCTTCTTGGTTATGATGTTTGTGTGGGAATAGAAACCCTGACTAAGACAACTACTAAGAATTATTATAAGGTACCATGCATGTTTTTATGTCCTCTGTACCCTTGCTGGCCTGCAGTAAACATGCTCATCCAATGACTCTATGCCTGTCAAACAGCAGGCAACATTTATCCTGGATCGCTCCAAACAATAAAGCTATCATTCATTATTCACAAGCCTGCTTCTGTTATTGTCTTTCCCAGGGATGAGAATGTGACAAGCAAAGTTCTCAAGCGTTATGGATATTCATATCTTATTGTTTGGTTTGTTAAAAATTTAGAAACTGAGCTAATCTTACCAAAAATTAAAAAAAAAAAAAGCAGATGGTTACTGAGCAAGTCACTATGTAGTTAGGTGCTGAGTTGTGGGCACACATGTTCCACCCTGTAAGAGCTCAGAGCAGCCTTATATCAGTGAGTGCTGGCCAGAGCAAAAGAGTCTTGCTCTATGCCTTTGTCTTTCTCTCTTTGGATTTCTTTGTTGTCTGTAGATTAATCTCTGGGGTACTAAGTACATAGAATTCATTTAAAATTCGGAAGCATACTTAAACTTCTTTATCCACAAAGACCACTTTTTTTTTTTGTTTTTGTTTTTTTCGAGACAGGGTTTCTCTGTGTAGCCCTGGCTGTCCTGGAACTCACTTTGTAGACCAGGCTGGCCTCGAACTCAGAAATCCGCCTGCCTCTGCCTCCCAAGTGCTGGGATTAAAGGCGTGCGCCACCACCGCCCGGCCACAAAGACCACTTTTAACAAAACTAAAAGATGAGAACGTTCCATTCTCAGGGAACAAGAACGATCAATAGCAGCCATTGACCACATTAGACTTTACACCACCTATCCTCCAGCAAACGAGTGACTGATAGGTTATGGAATACAATTCTAGCATCCCATGGAGGTTTTCCCTGTTTGCTTGGGTTCCCTTCTCTACTTGACCTCATGTTTTCACAATGGTTCAAACCCTTGTAGGAATGACGGGTAGAGATGATTCAATAACTCAGGCTATTATCCCCATGGAAAATTAATGCAATGATACCCCCTTTCAAACACCACTGTGTTCATACTTATTAATATCATATCTCCTTCTATGCCAATTTCTCCTCATCATGGCCTTATGAAATTTGAAAGAAAGAAAATACTCTTCAGGGAAAAAGCGCATCCAGTCGCTCAATTTTTTAACCAAAATCTGCATGACTGTATTGTGGAAAATACCATTTTAGGTGCTGTGAATTCTGTTGTAAACCTTAATGTCCACCAATGGGAGAAAGTAGGCACAATGGATGACAGGGAGAGCTGCATCTATGTATCTATTTACAATCCTGTTATCCACAGAGGACAAAACCCAAGACTCATCGGTGGATGATGAAACTGGGGATCATACCAAACTCTATTCACGCTGTTTCATCTATGCATTCATACCTGTGTAATTGTATTTTATATCTAAAATTTATTGTTTATATATTGTATACTTAATATAATTTATATATTTATATATAAAATAAAATAATTTTGTATATAAATTATATAATTTTATATTTAAAACTATTTTATATGTAAAATATAAAATAATTATGCATAAAATAATTTTACATATAAGATATACAATTTTATTTATAGATTAAGCACACTAAAAATTGACAAGAATAATGAGATGGGGCAATTATAACAATAAACATAAAAGTTACTTGAAATTTACATATTTATTTTTTAAATTTCCCACTTGGTGTTCTTAATTTTTTAGATTATTTTATTATTTTTCATGTGTATGAGTGTTTTACCTGAATGTATTTATGTGTACTATATATGCAAAGGTCAAAAGAGGGCACTGGATCTCCTGGTCCTGGAGTTACAGCTGATGATGAGTTGCCATAAAGGGGGTTGGGAATAGATTCCAGTTCCTCTACAGAAGTAATACGTGCTCTTAATCTTTAAGCCAACTCTCCATCCCTCATCTGAGTATTTTGGAATATCTTCTTTAATAATTTAAATAGAAATTCACTTAATCACACTTCATGTGAAAATGTTCAGAGGTATAATTATGGAAATAATAAACTTTTCAAATATGCCCAGCACTAAATATTTGCTAGAATTTAAGAAATTTAAGGTTCACAATTTGGGGTTTAAATTTTAATTATTTTCTTCCTACTATATATCTACATGATATTATTTTATAACAAAGCTTCTAGGTGTTCAACACAGAAATCTAATACAATAAGAAATAATAATATAGTACAGAAAGACACTACTAGTTTCCTGTCCCCCTCAGTGATGATAAAATGGCATAATGTTTAATGTATGTTTATATGCAATTTCCTCTCAAACTCAACTTTGAATCCAGGCTCAATATGTCAACAAAATTAAAAGTAGAAACAGAAAATGTTTTAATAACTTGTGTTTCTTCCAACCAGGATATTAATTTACTACATTAATATGTAGGAGGTTATTTTCATTAGTAGAAATTATTTTCTTATACATTAGTCTAGTTGCACTTGTGATAACTAATTATGCACAAATATTAGTGTGAGTGTCATATAGGTAAAGACATTTTTTTTTACAGAAATAGAGGATTTGCCTAGTTATAAACACTTATACTTTCAAAGACAGTCTGAAGTAATACTTAATAGAAAATAACTTGCTCTAAAACTCCTGTAGTAATTGTGCATTAAACATTTTATTGAGTGGGCCCAATAATGTGATTCACAGAAAGTGGTTGTCTTTTACAGTTTAAATAACAAATGATCATGAATTTAATCTAAAAAATTAGGGGAAGGGGTCAACAGTTTCAGTCATGAGTGTGAATGATCTCTCTGAATGTTAAACAGCTGAAGCTGACATCTGGTTCTTCAGTATTTTGTTTTCCTTGCTGATCTATCTTGGAGTATGCTAACCTCTATTAACCTCTACTTTTTATTTTTAAACCATTAACATATTAAACATTTATTTGGAATTTAAATAACAAAGGAATTTGAAGAGGTAATTAACAGGTCATATGAATTATGAAATATATCATCCTTAAACAGACAATTAAAAATAAGCTTATGTTTCTATTTCAGTATCTTCATTGAACAGTATGCTTTAAATATAAACACTAACTAGATTATCACTAATAAATGTAGGTAAAAGGGCTCCACATGCAGATTTAAATGGCATAAAATTAGGTTAAAATAATTGGTTTTGTGGAGAAAAAAAATGTGATACTTTGATGTATATATTTTTTAAAGATTTTATGTATTTATTTATGTATATGTGCTATGTGTGTCTACATGAGTTTATGTGCACCATGTGAACTCAGGACTCTGAGAAGACAAGACAGCATGGGAAATGGGGTTACAGGCAGTTGTTAACATGGGGAACTAAACTCAGGTACCCTGAAAGACCAGTGATTCTCTCAACCACTGATTCACCTCTGTAGACCCCTAATGTGGGGGATTTTAAGGGATGACTCTTGAAGTGGAGAAGAAATTTAAACAAGCAAGGGTGTTTTTGTTGTTGTTGTTTTGCTTTCTTTTCTCTGAAATCCAGCCATTTTCTACCACTCCCTTCCTCCTGGATGGTGATAAAAATCTTGTGACATTTTATGCATAACTCTGTGAAACTTTTTCTTTAAAAAAGATTTTTGACACACTGATCAAAAGTAAGTAGCGAAAATATTTTAATAACTTACATTTCTTCGAACAAAGATCACTTCACTATTTGATGCATTTTATAAACAATTTTATTTTTGCCGAAATTGTTTTGTATATATTACTCTTGTAACTACTGAGAAGTGTGTATGTTTAAAATACTGTTGTGATAAGTACTGAGTAGGCATGTTTGTGTGTGAAAGGGAAAAAAAATCATGCAAGCACATGACACATTTACCTTTTAGCTTTTATTTTCCTAAGGTGTTAAGCCAAAATTCTAAACAAGTATTATTTTAAAACAACTCTGAGCCAGGCGTGGTGGCACACACCTTTAATGCCAACACTTGAGAGGCAGAGGCAGGCGGATTTCTGAGTTCGAGGCCAGCCTGGTCTACAGAGTGAGTTCCAGGAAAGCCAGGCTACACAGAGAAACACTGTCAAAAAAAAAAAAACAAAAACAAAAAAAAAAAACAAAACAAAAAACCACCACCAACCAAAACCCTCTGGCCGCATATGTAGCAGAGGATGGATGGCCTTGCTGGACATCAATGGGAGGAGAAGCCCTTGGTCCTGGGAAGGCTTGATGTCCCAGTGTAGGGGAATGCCAGGGCGGGGAGGCAGGAGTGGGTGGGTGGGTGTGGGAGCACCCTCATAGGAGCAGGGGGAGAGGTGTTGGGATAGGGGTTTTCTGGGGGGGGAATTGGAAAGGAGATAACATTTGAAATGTAAATTAAAAAATGCCCAATAAAAAAATCAAATATATTAAATAACTAAAAGCTAGCGTTCTCATAAAACATTAACAAGAGCATTCAAAGCCAAGTGTGAGCTTTCCTTTAAGAATTTTCTCTTCATCATTGTCCCCCAGGAATGTGGCAACGCGCACACTACACGAATTTCACTGTTCATGTCTCAGTGATTATTTCAGTAGGAGACATGCAATGGTCCCCCCCCCCCCCGCAAATGGCTAAGTTTCAACATAATTAGAATGTTTAAACTTTAAAAACCTATGAACTTCATTTTGAAGCCCTTTCATAAACAGAAGTACTTAAGATTCTAATTAGAGGGAATTATTTGCTAACAATTTCGGTAGGTAGTTACAGTGTCAATTAGGAGTATGCCTGGGCACACATGTTCCCAGGAACCAAGGAGTGCAAGGCAAGAGGTTGGCTGGGTAGGAGAGGGATTCACTCATCCTGTCATTCAAGAATCACGTGTGAGTGCAGTAATCTACCTTACTTTCCAAGCCCATGACACACACAGAGCACATGAGTGCAGGACTCTCCCTTGATTTCAAAGCACACGATACGTACACAGCACAGTTAAGCACAAAGGCAAATGTTCCGCGTTACACCCCAAGCACTGCTGAATAAAGAAACAGCACTCACTACTTAAATGTTTTATAGACGACATGTATAATTGATGGTACCTAGGTTCACTAACAATGACCTCCTCATGTTTCGGTGGTTCCAGTGAGTGACCAGTTGTTATAAACATGAATGCCTCCATTGAGTCCTCATAATACAATGAGAGCGAGCATGCGAAAGAACCCTATGCTGGAGTTTGTCTTGACCCATTAACAAGTCCCTTTGGGTACAAATAAAATGTTCACCTGATGTTAATGCTGAGATAAGCCTTGGACTTTTCAAGAATTTATCGGATCCCCTAGTTCTTATTTAATGAATGGCATCATTATGGTATTGCATGGGTCATGAATATTTGCCATTCATGTATTTCCACACCAACAGTTCTGTCTTCTATCCAAGAGTACGTCTAATGTGTTAGAGAGAGAGAGACTCTGAAGAAACACTGTCATTCACCACATCAATTTGTTTTGGTATAGCATGAGAATACATGAAAAACATAACTAACATGTTACTACTGATATACACATCTATTTAGTGATCTACAGAATTCATGCTTTGATGTTTATAAATATTATGTCATACTGACCATTTTACATGAAAATTAAAAATAGTTGATTCGCATATTATCCAATTTTTGAATAATATTTTATAATACTTCATATTCCATTTTAAACGTGAAGAGTTATTTGCTTTGTATTGTTTTGTGGTTTTAACTGGAAACTCAGCTTCTCCTTCTGCTGTGTATGTACGTACATCGCTATTTCAGTTATGTCTTCCTCGCTTTTCAGAAACAGCACACCTGTCAGATTCAGTACTTCCCTGAATACTCCAGTCATTTGTCATCTACTTGGTTTCCTTTTAAAGACTCTTCCTACATGCTCTAGTTAGTTTATGGCTGATTTTCAACTCCACTGTTTTGATTTTCCTATCTGTATTTAATTACTACAGAAATTCTGTCTCATTTTCATCGCATATTATTTTACTTACTATTTTTCTCCTTTTGTGTTACAGTGAAGGTTCTGGTTACCTACTGGTTGCTCCGTTCATTACTTTTGTGTCACAGTGACATAGATTATCCAATTGCCAAACTCATGCTGTAATGCCCTCTTGAAAATATGAGTTTAATTTCAAAACACTTATTTATCTCCTATGGCTTTTGCTAAGACTTCTCCTACATCCTTTTGATTTACTGCTTTATCTTCACTGCACTTATTTTCTCTTGGGCAACATGTATATATTTTGAAAGATTTAATGTATTATATCATACATTGGTTCTATAATTCTGGAATACTCACCTTTCAATGTCTAGATATTCCCTTGGCTAAAGAATGGGCAATGATGTTTTATAGGGTCTAATAATATCTGCGTAGATAATAAGACAGTGTGCAGACAGTTTGGAATATAACAGATACTATTTCTGTGCCAGACAAGTTATCATCTTTTAAGGGACATGAGTTTGAAAGCATACTTTGCCTTCTTTTTTTTTTTTTTTTAACAATTTTTTATTAGATATTTTCTTCCTTTACATTTCAAATGCTATCCTGAAAGTTCCCTATACCCTCCCCCCCCCTGCTCCCCAACCCACCCACTCCTGCTTCCTGACCCTAGCATTCCCCTGTACTGGGGCATATAAAGTTTGCAAGACCAAGGGGCCTCTCTTCCCAACGATGGTCGACTAGGCCATCTTCTGCTATATATGCAGCTAGAGACATGAGCTCTGAGGGTTACTGGTTAGTTCATATTGTTGTTCGACCTATAGGGTTGCAGACCCCTTCAGTTCCTTGGATACTTTCTCTAGCTCCTACATTGGGGGCCCTGTGTTCCATCCAATAGATGACTATGAGCATCCACTTCTGTATTTGCCAGGCACTGGCATAGCCTCACAAGAGACAGCTATATCAGGGTCCTGTCAGCAAAATTTTGCTGACTTTGCCTTATTCTTTTGTGCAATATGCAAACAGAAGTGCTTAGATTCCAACGTTGACAAAAAAAAATGTACTTTCTTACATGTCACTTCTTGTCAAACTATTCCAGTATGGCACTGGCTAGCAGGACAAAGCTGATCGTTTCAGAACTATGGATTTCCAAGAGTGACTATGCATGACTGCATCAGCTGAATGAACGCTTCGTAGTCCCAAGTGTAGTTTTTGGGTTTTTGTTTTCAAACTGTGAATGGCAATGCCAACCAAACGGGTCAATATGATGATAATATAAAGTAATATAAAGCACGGGTAAATGCTGCTGCATCATTGACGCTGAGTAAGTATTTCTTGGGTGGAATGTAAGTCTTCATGTAAGAAGCCACATTACTAGTTTTTCTGTCCTTATTTGGATCATTCTCAGATGAGTCAGAAGCCAGAGTACTTTTGGCACATTGTGGCTGAAAGATACCAGGGTGCTGACTCATGGGAATCACATGGGATTAAAAGTGCTTCCTGGGATACACGCTGGGAGATTGTTTTCTTCCTTCACACCTCATATGAATGTAATATACTTGGCATGGTGACCACAGAATCGTATGACACCTATGAAGGGTATCTGTAAGTCTCTGAGCCAGTTAGCACAAGTCCTAAAGAGAAACAGATCAATGTAAGACCTCTAATATATTCCTTCACACATGGGATATTTGCTGTGTCCTGTTCTGTGACTGGATAACAGAAGGCAGAGGGGAGGATGTCATACTTTAAGCCCATTGATGAAGCTTTTATAAGGATGCTTTCATTGGGCTCTTCAATCTGTGAAACAGTGATTGATAAAAATGAAGCCAATTGAAATAATTAAGCGACGACAGCTCCTTTGTAAAGCAAAATAATAGCACCTCCTCATAATAATTTCAAAGCTTTGGAATCCTGAACAGCCTCATCTCAAATTGAGTCTTACATCGAAGACCAAATACAAAGCACTAGACACTTAACAAGTTATATTTATAACCATGTAAACACCGTACAATTCCCATCTCCTACTCAGCGTGTTCTGAAAGCACTGCAGCTAACAATCCACAGTGTGAACATTTCTAATGAGAAGGTGCAGACAGTGTTTCATGACTGTTTCTTGAGGATGATCTTTACATCCACCTGTGATAAAGAAAGAACAGATTTAAGGATCTCATCTCCTACAGGAATAATATAAGGTTTAGACACATTCGGGGCTGATTTTCCACAATTATCTTTTCACAATTGTATTTCTCCAAATGAGCACACTCATTTGTTGTTGTTGTTGTTCCCTGTGTTCAATAGCACGCTGGCAGAATGTCTTGCCAGCCGACAGGTACCAGTTAAGCCTGGCGCTTCTGTGTAAGCATGCACAGTGGTTGCATTCTCTGAGCCAACACAGAACAAATGTATTAATGAGAAAATTCCTCATCACCTAGGGTAGCCGTGATGACTACATTTACCAAGCACACAACACCAGACTGACAGTACAAAACAACAACAGAAAAGCCTTTGCTTCAGTAGTTAGCGGCTTAACTGAGTAAGAACAGAAACTGTAAAACGGAGGCTCTGAGTTTTTCTATCTATGATAATTCAACAATTACAGCTTCTAACTGTACAATGCAACCATGATTGGCACCCTCCAGGGGTGCAGTGGGGACTCCATAGGTAGCAATCAAACTTATTTTCTTTTGGCATCTGCTTATAGGCACTTAACTGTGCTATGCATGAAGAACTTGGAACTTTACTGCACATGTGTTAGTACTAAAATAGTCCAGAAAGAAAATCAACCTACAAACCATAAAGACAGGGAAGTTAGACAGGGAAGGAAGAGGGGACTAGCGGGGAAACCTAGATCTCCTGGGAGAGAAAAATAGAATAGATTTTAAAAGTGGACTGGAGGCAGGGGAGGAGGAAAGGGAACAGCAAGATGGGTGAGGAGGGAGAGGAGAGATAGGGTTGAGGGAGGGAATGCAGGGAGAGACAGCTGGAATTGGGCATTTGAAGGATGCTATCGAAACCTAGTGCAGTGGACACTTTAATGAGATTTGAAGGTATTCCTAATGAAGTCTCCTAATAATGGGGTAGATGGAGTCTCAACTGGCCAACTGTTTTCACTAAGCAAGGCTTCTATTACAGCCATCGGGTTACATCTAATCAAGTTGCTGGCCAAGGGATGGGGGGAGTTACATGGAAATTCCCTAACAACCCAGGCTATTGCCAAGACAATGGGTTGATCTCCACAAACTGACAACTGAGCCTGTGGCTGAGGAAAACACCCACACAATTCACTGAAAATGAAGAAGTCAAGCCAGTGCCTAAATGAAGTTGTCACCCCTATATCCTAGTGTCAATGGTGTGGGCAGGTAATCGTCAGGCTACCAAAACAGAAATGTAAATCCATCGACAAAAAGCTTTGTTCTAAAATGATGTCCTGGTTAAAAGATATGCTAGGACAATGGTGGCACAGAACTTGAGGTACAATCAATCAGTGTCTGATTTACCTTCTTGTCCACTCCATGAACACTTTTGTCCACTCCGTGAGATGGAACCCATACCCAGGACTGGTGACAAACAATCAGAGACCAGATAGCACAGATAACCAAGGTAAAACCAAACTCTACTATATTTTTAAATGGTATCAATAAAATGACTCCTAATGATATTCTACTATTCTTAGATCAGTTCTTTATTCAGTCATCATCAGAGAAGCTTCCCCCTGTAGCAGATGTGAACAGATGCAGAGACCCACAGCACAGCCAGCTCTCTCTCTCTCTCTCTCTCTCTCTCTCTCTCTCTCTCTCTCTCTC
>NC_034600.1:74601616-74620763 GCF_900095145.1 Mus pahari | reverse complement strand
GAGAGAGAGAGAGAGAGAGAGAGAGAGAGAGAGAGAGAGAGAGAGCTTGAACTCAGGGAATGTCACAATAGAGGAGACAGAGTGTAAGAGCCAGAGTGGATGGAGGATACCAGGAGGACAAGGACCTCATTGCCTGTCATGCCTTGATGTGATGGTTTTTGTTTTATCTTATATTTTATCATGTCATGTATGGCTGTTATCTCTAAGAAGCCTATTTATTTTCTAATGAGAAAAGGAAATATATCTAGTGAGGAGGGGTGTGGGGAAGAACTGAAAGAAGTTAAATGGAGGGGAAACTCTAAACAGGATATATTGTATGAGAAAGGCATTTATTTTCAATTAAAAGAGCACTGTTTTAGTATCAAAATAAATGTAATCCTAAAACATCAAATAAGTAGGTAAGAATGAGTAATTCTCAGTTGAACTCAGTTACCTAGAACTATATATTAATTATATATATATATATATATATATATATATATATATATATATATATAACATTGTTTGAAAAAATTCCATGATTAATCATATATTGTATGAAATATAAAATATGCTTATGCTACTCTGGCAGTTTGAATGATTTTCTTCAGATTTCTGTAATCCCGTGTTTTTTTATTGTATTACATACACCTATGTATTTATTGCAAGGTCTGATAGAGTGTATAATTTATTAATTCAAATATAATTAAATTATAATATCAGCTGTTATACAGCAATCTAATATATGGATTTACATTGATTTCTTTTTTGAAAACTTTTCATAAAATATATTATGATGACAGTCTCTCCGCCCCCAACTCTTCCCATCTCTACACCCATCCAATTCCATGCCAACTCCCCCACCCCCTCCGCCTATCTCTTTCTCAAAACAAAACAGGCAAACAAAACAATACAAAAGCAGCAATAAAGAACCTAGGAAAAGGTGTGTGTGTGTGTGTGTGTGTGTGTGTGTGTATGTATGTGTGAACACACACACACCCCACATAAAAACACCAAAAAATGGATACCATAATATGCAAGAAAAAGACCAGAGAGCAAAAAATGCCCATACAAAGCAATATTAGTCAAAATGTCTACAAAATTAATGTTGAATTCCTATTAGTCATCTACTGCTGGGTGTGGGACCTATCCTTTGGTGTAACTGGTATTGTAACTCAGTGAGGCCCTATTGGAGAAAACTCTTTGAAAGCAGTTGTCAACTGGAGATAGCTTCTTGACTAGGGATGGAATCCCATGTCCACTTCCTGTCTCAGCACTGGGACCCCATCTGTTCAGGCCTTGTGCGTACCGGCTCTGTCTCTGTGAGTCCCTATTGTATCTGAAAGTCCTGTTGTATCTGAAAGATTATGTTGATGTAAACTGAGATATTTAATACTTTCCTGTTGTTACCAACTTAATTATTTTTCCTTTCACCACGGACAGCATTGTATTGACGATTAATCATCCTAGCACTAGTATACTGTAATATATGCCACTTTTGTTTTACAGAATTCAACAGTATTTTGCAAATTTTCACTTTTCCCCTATGTGAACACCTATATTCGTCTTTGTATTTTTTTTTTATTCATCATTTCTACTGCAATCTCGTCAGTAAAAATAAGAAAATGAATCCTATAAATTCTAGATACCAGTCTGGTCTTGGTTCTTTAGACTCAAGTTTCACTCTTTGAGAGTCTTCACGCTTTCTGGAATAAGATATACAAAGACTGATTCAGGCACTTCCAAATAATTGCTATTTCAACTACATGTAATTTATGTTTATTACTATATTATACACTAACACAAAGATGACACACTACTACACAGCTCTTGAAATAGTCTATTCTGCTAACAGCCATTGCTTTTGGAGGAGGGGGCTAACAGAGAAGAGTTGGTGTGAAAGGGAAACACTAATAGGCTCTAAGATAGGAGGGATTCGGAGGGTAGGTCAGGGGAGGGGCAACTAACTTTAGGCATGTGCTAGACTAGTTGATCAAACACAGAATGGGCCCCACGGTCATTTGTGTGCTTGTATTTGGTTACAGTCTGGTGGAGTTTTTGAGGGGGCGGATATTTTGTTTTCTTATTTTTAGGTGGACTGGTTGTTCTCCTGGAGTTTTTGTTTTTTTGAGGAAGAACATAAAGTTAAGTGAGCCGAAAGGTGTTGGAATCTGGAAGGACTCGGGGGAGGGAGGGGAGGACATGATCACATAGATGTGAATTTCAAAAATGCTTTCTATGATAAAAATACAGAAAACTGATGTTTGAAAAAGCCATATAGAAGCATAAAAATGCTATTTACAGGCGTGTGTGTGTATGTGTGTGTTGTATGTATGTGCGTGTGTATGTTCTAAATACATTTATCTCAGTGATTGTTGGGAAAATGTGCTCATAAAGTACTTAGAGGCATCTCTAACATACTGAACATAAGCATTAACTACCACTACGTCTCTAAATATCATCATTAAGATGCTATCCTAAACAAAGAGGCCATCACCCCTCTCATTCCACTATTATTAAATAAGCTATGATGGAATGGGGGAAATGGAGTGAATTGTAATTACCTTTACATGCTCGGGTCAGGGGTGATACTATTTATGCTGCTCTGGCATTTTTAACCTCCAGATAAATACACATTAACTTATAGTGAAATATATATTTAAGGCCTAAGAAACTACAATTATACTCTCTCCTTGTAAACGTTATCTAATGATAATAACATGTACATGAATTTAAATAGTAACCATTCAGAACGTTTTGTTGAGAATCAATTCTATCCTGCCCTCAACCTTTGCTTCTATCAATGCTCGTGGTTTTAAAATGTTTTCTGAGCAGGGCAGTGGTGGCGCACTCCTTTAATCCTAGCACTCGGGAGGCAGAGACAGGTGGATTTCTGAGTTCGAGGCCAGCTTGGCCTACAGAGTGAGTTCCAGGACAGCCAGGGCTATACAGATTATACAGAGAAACCCTGTCACAAAAAACAAAACAAAACAACAATAACAACAACAAAAACCAAAAAAAATAAAAAAATAAAATGTTTTCTGTTTCTGAGGTTTCCACTCATTAAGTCCATATCTCATGATAATGTTCCAAAATCAAGAATATTCATGCTGTCCAGTTGGATACTGTCTTTTGACTTCCTACTTAGATGTGTGAAAATTCAGTTTTGCCTAAACTCTCACATTTTCCATCTACCTCCCAAGCCTTGTTACTCGCAAAGTCCTTGTATTTCTTGGTTTTTAAAAGTTTTAAATCAATATACATGAGTCTTATTTCTCCAGTCACCAATGCTGCTCAGCATTACTTCACCACGTGTAGCAAGCAGAGCCCAGAGAAACAGGAGTATGTAATAGATTTAAAAGGTATGAGATGTGGCAGCCCTAACTGTCAATCTAGGAAACATGTATCTGCTTCTAATATAACCCAGGAACTGTTAACTGGAAGAGCATAACAAATTTAAGCTTGTAAGGCCATCTCCAAAATAGTGAATTTCCATTCTGAACTTTGTGCACATGTTCAGCTTCAGGAGTGGAGGCATACTGACTGTTCCTGTCCATGCCATTCCCAGGGCCCAGTGTATTGTGGGAAATATTAAAAAGAACGGCAAGTTCCAGCGCTATGTCCGGCACCAGTCAGCCACATGGTTCCAGCGGGGTGTTCCCATCTTGTCAGACTCTCTGACCTGGAGCCCCGAGATGACTCTCCCCGATTCTTTAAGTTCCCTTGGTGGGTCACTGCCATGCCAGCCCCATGCAAAGGCCACCCACCTCGCGGTTAGCTGTCACAATTCCCAGTAATCTGGTAAAATCAGAACTCTAGAAGCTTGTAATTAATCAGTCAGATTTATATATCAATAAATTCTCAACTCACAAGATGCCCACACAATAATTTCAGAGACAACTGATAATGATACAATTTGCCCACCTAGATTAGACAAGCTATCCCAATTATTCTATCCCTATATAATATTATAGCTACCCGTGGCTATTTAAAGCCATGGGGAACCTGAATCTTCCTGTTCGTCCTCCGTCCTCCTCCTCCTCTCTCCTGTGTTGCTGTCTCTCAACTTTTAGCTCCACCTCACTTTTCCCTGTCCAATCACAGGCTTCTTGTTGTATAATAACTAAATTAATTGGACAGGGAAAATCCTGCTACACCAATGGACCAAAAAGGAATACAGGACATTGCTCTACTCTCGAACAAAGATTAAAACAGACATGGTTATTCAGTCTCTAAGCCCACAGACTAACTTTGATCATTCATTAGTTTGTTTGAATAAGATGTGGACCTCGTCCCAGCAATGGTTTTCACCCCTGTTTCCTTGTCAGTCCTAAAGAAATGTGGGAAAGAGCCTATCCATCACACTCTGTGTGTCAACAAACCCCATCAGGTGTAGCACACCCTGACTGCGATGTCATAGGGAAGCTTGGGTGGGATCTCATAAGCAGTGAGGTTAAAGGAAATCTTACCTGGCCCTCCAAAGTGGTTCTCCCTAAAGGTCTGGGAGCACAAAGCCCTTCCTTTCCTTGCCCCAGCTGTGACACGCTCATTAAATTTCAAACAGTGAAAACATGATGTGCAGATTTGAAGTTGTGACCCTAGCTAACCATATTTCATTCACATATTGACAAGTAGCTAATGAACACCCACCACCTGCCAGATGATGTCTGAACAGAACACGCCCCCTTCTCCAACCCCTCCAGTAGCACAGACAGGCTCTGCCCACGCTGACAGTCTAGAGAGGGTGCGGAGATATAAACAGGCAATTACAACCTTGCGAAATATGAACCGAGATCAATTATTACTCAAACTAGCCCCAGCTCCCACAGGAAATTCTTTCTTTTGGAATCAGCTCCTCTCAGGATTTTTCTGCAGCTCTGGGTCTTCAGTTTCATGCCAACTGTTCAGTGGTGTTATTCATAGCTGCCAGAACTTGAAGTCTGTTACAACAACATGGTTTCTATTCTAATTCTCTCCTTCCAGCTGGTCTGTCGACCACCTCGGATGCACCTGCCTCTGTTTTTCTCCAGCTCTCTAGCAGAGACCCAGACACTGAAATATATATATATATATATATATATATATATATATATATATATATATATATATATATTACAGTCACTCAAGTCTTAGACATATGTAGCAAATTTCTGCATTCGTTTTAACTATGGTAACATTGCTCTGTGCCTTGTCATGAACATTTCTTTTTTCTTTTTCTTTTTAGTAAAATCAACTAATTTTTTTAAAAAATAAATAACCACCGTTCTATATCATTTTATTTCTTGTGTGCACGTGTTCCTTCTTCGTTGATGACTGTCTGAATACTGCAAATGTTCCAGGCATTTGCAGAGGTTAGAAGAGGGCTTTGGATTCCCTGGGACTGAAGTTACAGATGGTTGTGACCCACCCTGTGTGTGCTAAGAAATGAACTCACATCCACTGGAAAAACAACTCGTGTTCTTAACTGATGATCTGTCTCCTGAACCCAAGATGAACTATTAAATTTCATCATCTATAACCTCCATGCTCTTTGTGTCTATAGGAATCCTTGAAATTACACATGGTCCCATGTGCAATTGTTTCTGCATAAAAATAAAATTATTATTATCTAACTCATAGTAAGGTCTCAAGTGACATATGAAATCAATTAACAAGATTTATATCTTACATTCAAAATCAATTCAAAATGGATCAAAGACTCATATGTATGATCTGAAATCCTGAAGTCACAAGAGAAAAATATAGGCAAAGCACATCAAGATTTAGGTATAGGTGTACACTTCCTGGAAGGAAGTCCAACGATATAAGAAACATCATCCCCAGGTATTTACTAAAGGGATTGAATTAAATTAAACAGCTTTTCTACAGAAAAGTAAACAATAAACAAAGGGAAATGACAGCTGACAGAATGGGAAACACCCTCGCCAATTATACACGCAAAAGAGTTTTCATATCTGGAATCAACAGAGAACTAAAAACAATTAAATCCACAACCTCCAGATCAGTAATTCTCAATGGAAAAAAATGTGAATGGCAAGTAGATATTTTTTACAAATACTTAGCCTTCAAGAAAATAAAACAATAAATGATACTAGTGGACTGTCACATACCAGCCAGAAAAGCTACTATGAGGAAAGTCAACCAAAAATAAAATATAAGATGTAGGGAATGAAGAATCCCTGGGGACATTAATTTGTGTAGCTGGTATGAAGATTGTTAATGAGGTTCACTAGAAAGTAAAACAAGCGACATGTATATGTTCATTTTGTATGTGATACGAAAGCAGATATGGCCTTGGGGTAAAGGAGGGAGAAATAATAGGGGGATGGGAAAGAGAAAAATAGAGTGAAAGTGATGTAATTCTATTTCAGTTAGAAATGCATTGCTTTAAAAAAAGGAGAAGGTAATGAGGTAAGCATAAACAATAAACAGAGTGTAAGATGTGGATGCATGCATGAAGATGTCCCAATGGAACCATTTTTCACACATGTATTAGAACAGCAGCAACAACTAAAACTCTAAGAATATTAACAACTACAAACAAAAAAGCCAAGAAGATACTGATAGATATACTCGAACCACTGATAGCAGAAATGCACTCAGAAGAAAAACTGTTACGATTATCCCCGTGGCTAGAAATAATGAGAAAAGGGGGTTCTTCTACTGTAATTTACTGAAGAGATACATTAAACATTATACCAAACTGTAAATGGTTGTGGCATGTGTGGAAACAGGGGTTTCTCAGATACGGTTGGGGAGACTGGATGCTCTCATAATCTAGTTTTTTATGATGGCTACCTTATTTTAATGCCTCTTGGGATAGTGAAACATCATCACATTCTAAATGTATGGTCACTAATGCCAGCACACCATTCTATTAATGATGGTAAGTGATACACAGCACCAGAGTGTGTGTGTGCGCGCGCACACACACACACACACACACACACACACGCATACACACACAAACATACACACAAACATACACAAACACACACATGCATACACACAAACACACACATACACACACAAACATACACACAAACATATAAACACAAACATACACACATATACACACACACAAACATACACACAAACATACACACACAAACATACACACATATACACACACATACACACCCACAAACATACACACACATACACACACATCCATATACACATATATACATATACACACATACACACACAAACACATACACACACTCACACAAACATACACACACACACATACACACACATACACACACACACACACACACACACACATGACTTCTGAATGTGTCTTTAACGTTCTGAAGCCCAACGTTCTAAAATCGAATGTGTGTAGCAGTGAAGCAGTGCAAAGCTGAGTCATCACTATTTAGCATGTGTAGGCCTAAAGTGCCCATTTAAAAGTACAGACGCATGGTCCACATTTAATGAGCAATCTCTGTGCCATGATTGGAAGCTAGTAAGCATCAACCTCACAAATAAATGAGCCAGTTTAGAAACGTGGATTATCATGCCAGCAAAGAGAGTAACTGAGCCAGGGACTGTCACGGGACTCAAGATATCCAGCATGACTTTCTAATTGACCACAAATAGTATTTAATCCCCAGACATACAGAGGGCCTGAAGCTCTTTCCTCTGTCAGGACATAGGGATGATTCTCGGTTTTTAGATGTCTCACAGTTGGGTTAGGTGCGCGTAATGGTATCTTGTCAAATGAACAAATGATAATGATTCAATGAATAGGTGGAAATCAAGGAGACAGTAATTGTGGCCTGCAGTCAATACTGTAATAAGAGGGACAGCCTGCAGTACTTTTCATTTGAGGAAATCTCACACCGCATTGTCAAATGTAAGTATTCCTCTTAATCATGTAGGAAATGTACTGAAGAAAGTGTTGATGCCTAAGCAAGAATATCAAACCTGACAACTCTTTATACTGTACATAGTGAGAAACCCTTGTCCCCTGACCAACATGGTATTCAAAATACAAGAATTTACACATAAGATGGCATGTATACACTCTGTACTTCATATTTCTTAATATCTGTTGGGTTTTAGTTGTTTTGAGAGAGGGTCATTTGTAGTGGAGCTGACCTCAAACACATGTAGCCAATGATGGCTATGAATTCCTATCTTGCCACTACCTCCCAAGTATCGGCATTCCAGGTCTGTATCACCACGTCTAGCCCTTCTTCCTTAGTATAGAAGCCCACCCATTTCCAGTGTCTGTGGAGTCAATTTTCCATAGTGTTAAGTATGTTTCTAGAGCATTACTAATGTTGCCATTTGAGCCATCATGTTAATTTAAGTTGCTGTGATTATAACATAAGCTTAAATAGTAATTAAGTGTAACTATGACACTGACTTTGACAAAGGAGAAAGGCCTTCATTAAAAATGGGTATGAAGTTTTGGATGGTGTTCATATTTTTATCAAGGATTTGCTATAGCAAATTAATTTTTTCAGCTTAATCCTGAAAATCAATCTTATAATTGTAAGTAAATGTCAAACCTTTGCCAGAAGCAATGTTTTGAAAATTAAATGTGCATTGAATTGAATGTTTTAATGTGGATTACTACTTTTAACAAATGTTGATTTATAAATTAAAAATGAGCATATTTTCTACCCACTATAAAAAACATGATTTGCAATTACATCAATTGTGTCATGTCAGAAAAATCATTAACTTGAAAAACAACTTTGCTTCTAATGCTGATTATGAGACAAGAGTCATTTGGAAACCAACCAAATTGTTGGTGTGCCTGTGTGTGCATATGCATTTATATGCAGGTATTCCACTGATTAAAATTAAATGCAACACACCACTTAAGTTAGTTAATTCAGTATTGTCGTATCACCTCAAATGAAAGCTTAAAATCTGAGTAGATTACTCAACACTTCAATTTATCACTGAGAAAACCATTTTTAATGAAAGACAAACATTATGTTCTATGACACAAAAGATACTTGTTACACAATATTGTTATATTTTGTATAGATCATCTGAAATGTAATACAATGTGTATAATGTCATATATATTCATGATATTGCAAGCCTTAGGAAATGAAATTTATTGAAAACAAAATGTTTGTATTTAAAAACCAATATTCTAAAGTTACATGGATCTTACAGTTAGCCAACACATACTGCCTTGGTTTCTTAGTGGGCCACTACATTTGGGGTCTATATGAGACTAACTCACACCACACACCATTCAAACCTCCTCACATAACTTTCTGCTGAGCCCATCCTGCTCATAGCCTTCCCACCTAAAGCGTTCTGCTCTCTCCTTAGAAACACAGTCTGTCTCATAAAGAACTGGGTAGACGCTATTAAATTCAGAAAGGTTAGTTCAGTTCTGCTTTAGGGTCTTACAACATCAATTCCAGGTTACTGGATACAGGGACCTTGAAGCTGCAGGTGGGATTGGGCTGTTTCTGGCCATCCTGGTTTCCCAGATGGAATGCTCATACCTAACACGACTTATGTATCTTGGGTTGAAATTTTACAGGTCTTTATCAAACACTGTCTGAACAAAGATAACGCTCATCTGCATCTGAAGGGCCTGTGAATAACTGAAGAGGTTTCAAAGGCTTGATAC
The DNA here is from genome assembly GCF_900095145.1 of Mus pahari. Classification (NCBI taxonomy): domain Eukaryota; kingdom Metazoa; phylum Chordata; class Mammalia; order Rodentia; family Muridae; genus Mus; species Mus pahari. The sequence continues at coordinate 74,611,171 of NC_034600.1, read as the reverse complement.
ATGTCTGTTTTGTGTAGTGCGAATCTATATCTACAAATTACCAATATTTTCTAGGCTCTTTCTTTCTTTCTTTCTTTCTTTCTTTCTTTCTTTCTTTCTTTCTTTCTTTCTTCCTTCCTTCCTTCCTTCCTTCCTTCCTTCCTTCCTTCNTCTTTCTTTCTTTCTTTCTTTCTTTCTTTCTTTCTTTCTTCCTTCCTTCCTTCCTTCCTTCCTTCCTTCCTTCCTTCCTTTCTTTCTTTCTTTCTTTCTCTCTCTCTCTCTTTCTTTCTCTCTTTCTTTTGTTCTTCTGTCACTGGATTTCAATGATGACTGCATTGCTTATAATGTGATGAAAAAAGGAATTAACTTTATAATCTATTTTTAACTTTGAAATTTAAAGTAAAGCACAACCATGGCCATACAATTCCTATGTTGATACTGTGAGGATCTGGCTAGCAAGACTCTCGCACACTACACCAACAGGTGGTTTATCCTGTACTGAGAAGCAGAACACAGACATCTTGGGTTAGGTATGCCAGCAGGAAAGGAAAAAAAATTCATTTTCATATACAATGCTCTTTAAAGTATTTTTCTAAAATGTCATTTCCCATAAACTTCAAGTGTTGCTACTATCATGCAATGAATCACTTTAGAGGGACTAAAGCACCTCATGTCATGGAAGAACTGCCTGTGAACAGTCAGAAGGCTCAAAGATCCCTGCCTGTGTGCGATTTATGTTCTAAAGAGGCGAAATAAACAGGGAGAAATAAATCGGCAAACTATGTATATCCCAATGCAGGTTGAAATTAAAGACAGACGCTATGTAAGTAAGGCTTACTCTTTAAGTGCAGTGGGTCATGTCGTCCTTTCTGAAAATGTGTTATTAAGGTTACAGTAGGATTGAGGGGCAGGAATCTGAAATTCTATATTCATCTAACTCTTTCTTTCCTTGCCCCATTTGTAATTCCTGTTATTCTTCTCCTCTTTTGCGGGCAGGTTAAGCAGAAGATACTGTAGAACTAAACTCTTGTTAAGAAGTCAGTTTGAAGATGGATCCTTTCATAAAAGGGCTAGCTGGGAAAAAATCCTTGGCTGACATGACATGGCTCATCTTGTTTTCTAGGCGCCCTACTCCATATTCTCTCCTTAAGAACAAACTTGTTTCTCCTACAATGGTCCATGTTCTATTTCACTGTCAGTGACCACGACATTTGCATTGAATTTAATATAAAAAACACTGGGGTTTTCAAGGGTAGGGAATCCAAGCAATTCACACAACTGGGCTTGTGAACACTTCGGGTGTAGAAAGTTAAGACAGGAAAGTGACTGCAATGTTGAGCATTTTATTGATGATCAGGAAACAGAGGGTTCCTTGCTTTGGGTCATACCACATCTCAGCACATGAGGACCAGTGCTGAGTGAGACTCTGCTTTATGACAACGGGAATGGGCTTAGGACCAAACTGCCTTTTAGCACAGGGCAGTATGATCATAGCATGCCAAAACCCTACAGTAACAGAAAAATTGCAGGCACATCACAGAAAAAAAATTCCTATGATAACTTAATGCTACATAGTTTCCCTTTTATGGGTTACAAACGGTTCCAAATTACCACTATTCTATAGGATCACACACAAACGCACACAGAGGGAAACACACAGGCACACATATGCACACTACCAGCACCACCAACACCACCACTAACAACAACAACAATAACACAGCAGCTACACAGTCACATTTTCATGGACTATATTCTTCCAGAAGAGAGAGCAATATTAAGTTCTGCCTCATCTACCAGTCCATGAAACAATTCCATGATCTGAAAGTGATCTCAGTTCATTTTTCATTTTATAAAATTAACACTCTTCCCCCTCCACTCGTTATAAAAATGAATTTAATTATTTCTGCCCTTAGCTGGGTTTTTCATAAACTAAAATGTATATCCACCCATCCCCCACCTGGCACCTTCCTGTAATTTTCACGCCAGCATCCTCTCTCTAAAATAGTCCACATCTGTTTTGGAACAAGGATTTTAGTAAGTATTTTAACTAAAAATCAGCAGGACTCTAGAATGAAGCTACAATTTTCACTCTTTACTGCAAATCAATGAGTCACACTTATTCACTGATCTGGGGAAATCCTGTAAGAATATGCATAATTATTTGAATGTATAATCAAATATGGCTGTGATAATTGCTAACAACACAGAATTTCCATTCCAGACATTTTTCTTTATGCTTCTTATTGTATCTTGCATTTATTATTTTAGAGACTAATTTTGATTCTACGTAAATTTTGTCTGCCTGCATGTACGTGTGTATGTACATATGTATGAGTGCTTCATATAACTAGTGCCCATAGAAGCCAGAAACTGAAGTTACAGGAAGGTGGTGAACCACCTTGTAGGTGCTGGGAATCAAACCCAGGTCATCTTCAAGAACAGACAGTTTCTTAACTCTGAGCCTTACTCTCCAGACCCCTGGCCTCTTCTATCGTCTACACATTTCATGCATTTGTTCTATTGGTGTAAAAATGTCATTTTGAGAATGATAAAACTCAAACGCTCAGGGCTAATTCTGTCGCTCCTAACACATTTTAACTCATGACAAAGTAGATTTTCAAGAAGCACTGAATTCATCTTATTTTTAAACTGTACACATTTTTTGTGCCTATAGGGAATGATCTGAAATCCAATGCAAAAAATGAAGATACCTGTGCATCACAGAATACTGAGAGTCCAACGGACATGCATTTATTAAAAGATGTAAGGGCTGATGGAAGTCCAAGTCTACATGGGTGGGGCACCACTGAGGGATGGAAATACATTTTGATGGGCTGGTTGCTAATTTACACAGTTCTTTAACATCAAATCGGTTATAGAATGTAGATATGATATAGATTAGGTATGTCTAAAGTTTGCATTAAAGATTGTAGCAATGACAACTGCAAGCAGATATGTGGAGGAAGCTGTATAGAGCTACAGGAAAGTAATGTAAACAGCACCTGGCCAGTGGAAAAAGAAATCCACCAAATAAGTGATGAGTGCTTGCTCGTTAGAGCTAAGGCATCGGCAATCACATTCAAGCTCAATGTTGTAATGGACAAATGACAATAATCTTCCTACCCAAGCCACAGCCTTACTCTAAGCCAGATAACACAGTCGTCCAAATGGTAACTCCTTGGGCTGACAGTAAAATAAAATGTCTGACTAAGAAAAATACAGAAGTGGATGCTCACAGCCATCCATTGGACTGAGCATAGGGTCCCCAATGAAGGAGCCAGAGAAAGTACTTAAGGAGCTGAAGGGGTTTGCAGCCCCATAGGTGGAACAACAACATGAACTAATCAGTACCCCCCAGAACTCTCAGGGACTACCACCATGGTAGGGCTCATGGCTCCAGCTGCATATGTAGCAGAGGATGACCTAGTCGGACATCAATGGGAGGAGAGGCCCTTGGTCCTGTGAAGGCTCTATGCCCCAGTGTAGGGGACTGCCAGGGCCAAGAAGTGGGAGTGGGTAGGTTGGTGAGCAGGGGGAGGGGGAGGAGATAGGGTGAGGGAGTTTTCAGAGGGGAAACAAGGAAAGGGGATAACATTTGAAATGTTAATGAAGAAAATATCCATTTAAAAAAAAGAAAAAAAAGAAAATGTCAGAGAGACATGGTACACAAATAGCTTCACATATCTGGCTGTGAGGTCACAATATAGATTGTGCTTAAGTCTTCTAAATAAGATAAATGAATCCAGATTTCTGTTTTCAAGATCAATGGGAATTCAGGTGTAATTTAACACAGTAGATATGTATTGTAGACATATAAGCTATTTGAAGAATCTGTTTTAACGCTCTTCTCTAAACTTAACAGAGTTTTGGGAACGTCAGGGTTATATTTGCTAAAAGAATTCCATCTAAAAATTATACACAAATAAAAAATCCCTATGAAGTGAAGATTCATGAAGACTGAAGAAATATTATTAAGAAGTGACATCTAGGCCAGCAAGATGGCTTAGCAAAAAAAAAAAAAAAAAAAGGCGTTTTGTTCTAAGCCTGAGTCTCATAAGTCTCTCATGCCTGACTTTCACACATGGGAGGATTGCGCCTACATAGATACATAGATTAACATACAAGCAGAGTAAGTAAAAATGTGATACAAATAATATGCTTGGAAAAGTAACATGTATCCAGATGTAGAGATTACATGAAAAAAGCCGTGGCTGGAAACAAAGTGGGAAATAGTTTTCAAATTAATTCAAACCCATGGAGAAATGTCATTTTCTGTGGCAACAAATAACACATGCATTAAATGTTAATTAAAATGAATCTTAGCGCAGAACTTTCACTGATATTTTGTAACTTGCTCTGCATTGTGAACTGGGAAGATAAGTACTGCCACTAAGGCTACTTTTGTCATCTCATGAGCAGATGCTTATAAAAAAGATACCATCTCACAAATTCTATTTTAACTAATCGACCATTATTAAGAAATTTATCTTAGGGAAACCTAATTATAGAACAGTTATTCTTCTTGCTACACAATAAAATGTAAGTGGACCTGGCTTCTATTTTTTTTTTTCTATCTGCTCTGTTAAACTGTATCACACTGTAAGTGGAAAGCAACAGTGTTTAGCAACAGCTCGGGACAAATCAAGTATGATTTTAAGTTAAAGAGCTTGGGCCACCAACTCATTAGTGAACCAGGATGAAGGACCGAGCTCTCCTATTGCATGGACAGTTCTGCAGATGTTCAAAGCAGGTGCCGATTTTCAGGAGCACATCAGAGACAACTGTGATGTGCTTGCTACTGGGAGAGTTGAACTGCCTTTTGTCAGAAGAGGAGAAAAACAAGGCTCTGCCACTAATCTTCATACCACCAATGGAGATTGTGAGATATACAGTGAGCTCAATGATGGGTGGGACTGAAGACAATATTCTATCGCAGTATCCTGCTCCCAGCTAAGCTGCAAAGTCTATGGATCAGAGTCTATGCAAAACTTCACAAAATACAAAAAGGTGACCCCCGTGGGATGCTAGTCACAATGGATGGGCTGCTGCTGTCTTATGCTCTCTCCTGCTCTTATGCCAGAAAAAAAAAAAGGAGAGGATAAAAAGGGAAGGAGATGAAGAAAAGGAGGGAGGGAGGAAGGGGAAGAGAGGAGGAGGCAGAAGGAAAGAGAGACAGACATAAGGAGAGTTATAGGGACAGAGGGAAAAAAAAAAATTCCCTAGGTGAAGCCTGGGTTGAGGAAGGAAAAAGAAGACCTAGAATGTCACTTTGATTTACATCATACAAGCTCTAAATCAAACAATTCGTGAACATCATAAGCTTATTAAAATCTGACTGATTCCATCATCTAAACTAAAGGGTCTGTGCTCTGTATCTGCCGATGGGAGACAGAGTCAGGGATTCCACAATTCTGCTGAAAGAGAAGGTGGACAGAGGCAGGACCATAGGAGTCAGTGGAGCTGAGTCCATTTGCTTGCTGGATGCAAGCACACAGCTCAATTAGGGTTCTGAATTCATGTCAAGCATCAGTGGAAGCACATTCTTTGCCCTGAAGGGACACAAGATTGTAAAATAAAATAATAAAAAAAATCGATTCTTGGGTATAATCCAAAAGCAGAATTGGAACCTGTGAACAAAATTACAACTCTAATAAGAAGAGTATTTCAGGGGAGTTTCAAGTTTTGATTAAGGGAAGATATGGGTTACAGGGAAGTGGTGTGTATCATTTCTCCTCAATGCAACACTAAGCCTTCATTATATTTCTTTTCAGGGAACAGATGTGTCAATAACTTGGAAGATGAGTGTGGTTCCTTAATATATCCTTGCAGTTTATAATAGGGGATCAATTAGAAATAGTTAAGAAAGGGAAGAATAAACACAATATGGACAGGATCTATAGTGATAATTAGTATGATTGGAAAGGTTTTTAGCATGAATATAAGAATTTCATAAACTCATTAATGTTCAGAACACACAGCTGAGAATCAGAGGAATTAAGTGTGACACATCTGAACTGTTAAACTCCACATCCTATTACAACAAAGTAGCAAAGGAATACTGAAACACACATGTTCAACAGAATAAAACAATGCGCCCAGACAAGAGTGCAGAGAATACACACCCATGGACCGCAAATCCATCTGTCATCTAGAGTTAACCCCTACATCTGAATTACAAACACAATGAAATTAAAACAAAAGAAAGCACAGGGTGTTCAGTCAGAGCTTGGTTTCTCCTAAGGGCAGAGGGCTATGGTCAGGATGGGAGGTGGAGGGGCGTGACAAGATGGTAAGGGGGAGGGGGGTTGAGAAAAAGGCTGGAGTTGTCTCCAAAGCTCAGGAACCTTCTCCCATGTGGTACAAATGGCCTTTCCTTGCCTTGCTTTGTTCTTTCGTTGGTGGTTCCTTACACACATGTTCTGTGAGTTAGTCTAGGAAGTCCCTATATAAACATATCTGCACAGCAATAATCTAATAAATATTTAAGTTGTTGCATGATATCAAGTCTTGGAAATACAGAAGAATAAAAGGGCATGGAATTTAAAAGAAATGGAAAATTCTTTTTTAAATCTATTATTTTTTTCCTTTAAAGATTGATTTTAAATGATGATTATGTGTGTATGTGCATGTGCACCTATGCACATAGGCGTGCAATTGCCTGCAGAAGCCAAAAGAGCACAGGAGACCATCTGAGGCTGTCCTCACAGGTGGTCTGTGGTGACCTGATATGAGTGCCTGAAACCTAACCCAGCCTCCCTGGAAGAGCAGCATGTGCCCTTCCCCGTGGCACCATCTCTCCAGTCCCTCTTTAAGCCTCACAATAGAAAAACAAAACACCACCAACAAAAAAACCCAAAACCATGGCACAACTGTAGGGAGCATTTTCCCCAACACTTAGAAAAAGCGGGAACTAGGTTGGTGCAATTACCTGTGCTCAGCTCAGTAGGTCAGTAGGTCACAGGCAAGTCTGCTTCTCCATCTTGGTCTTTTCAATGATCTGCTGAAGAATGAGGGCACCCGGAGGGTTCTGACAGCCAACTGACCCCAGTACTGCTGTCAGCATAAGCCTGGGTGGCTGGAGATAGTTAAATTCTCTGCCTGGTGAGCTCAGAGTAGGTCATTTCCCTGCATGACTGCTGAAGCAACTGTTGTCATGGTCAAAGAGTCCGGATAAAGCCAAGACAAAGAAAGCACTTCTGCCTCTTTGACCCTGTCTCCTTCACCAGGGGCCCTGGTAGCCATCTTGGTACACTCTAGGAAACATCTCAGTAGATGCCCGCTCGGACCTTGCTATGCTATGATTTGTCTCAGCAGAACGTAGAATGGATAAAAACAGTCCTACACTTTCAATGATGTCCATCCAACAGTGGTATGCAACCTACGTAGTTGACTTAGTCTCAGTCAGGTGAATTCAGTGCCCCCAGTTACTGGCTTTCCCCTGACCTCACAGCTCTATCCTTCAGGATAGAAGCATAGCTGCGGTGATGCATACTTCAGTTTGCTTCCCAGATATTGCTCCATCCCCAACTGCAATCCACCCCGTCTCGCCACAAAATACAGAGACAAACTTGAGTTCTCTGCTTCTTGTTTGCTTGGACTCAAACCTAATATGTGATATAGCCTAATCTGACAGCATTTATTACCAATTTGGTGCATAGATTATAAGGAATTAGGGACATCCTTTTATGGCCATATACTCCCCCACGGCATTTATGATTCCATCATGCTAAAGAAAGTCAATCTGAGATACAAAGTCAAGGTGCCTTGACCCTTAGTGCAATTGCTCATCTCCCATTGCACTATGCCCAAAATGATGGAGCTTAGGAAGAAACAGGTAGTGGAGAACAAGTTCATAAACATTAACTAAAAGAAAATGCCTTATTTCCAAAACATTATCCATGCTATATTACTTTCTTCTCTTCAGTGTGTGCTCATATATCATATTAATTCTGTGTTAAATTAGTTCGTGTGTTCAGAGACAGGATCAAATGAAATTCCCTTGGACAATCTTTTAACTAAGATTTTCCATCCAGTAAAAGGAATTACCTACAAATCAGATTTTTTTTTCACTTTGGCCTATAAAATATATACAACTTTATAACAAATTCCCTTAAACTTGAGGATTTATAGAATGTGGGCTTCAAAAGGTATCCTACGAAGCAAACCAATGCCAGGCTCATTCCATTGGGGTCGTCCATCATAACCTCACAGGGTCAGTATTATTTCAGGAAAAGAAATTATTCTGAACAGGAAGGAAGACTTAAAGAGGCATGGACAATTCAGAATGAGACACTGATGGTAAAACTGCTGATGTCTGTGGCAGTCTCTGAAAATGTCTACTATACATCATAAAATAAATCTTATATCTGTAACATTCTTAGTGAGAATATTACTGTCCAAACATTTTAACCCATTACCAAAACACCATCCCCTTGTTATCACTCTGACTGTTACCTGTAAGATATCATATAAAGACTCAGTATTAAAGTGCTTATGCCAGAACATGAGTTGGAGTCGAGTGTACAGAAGCTAACATAGTTAATGTCCAGTATGGGTACAGGCAGCAAATGCCAACAAGAGATTGGTGGGAAAGTAGAGGACAGAAGGAATCAAAATGTAGAAGAGTTAACTCAGGGTCTTACCACTCATAGAACAAAGGTGTGTACCTGCTCTCTAGAAAATTCAACATTCTGCCATGTTAAGGTTTCTACAATAAAATTCTTAAAAAGTTTCTTTAAAAAAAAAAACACTCACAAAAATTTAAATGTAAATTTCATCCAAGTCTTAATTTCATATCCCCTACATGTGAACTATTTGGTAGTTATTACTTTGGGTAATTTGTTTGGGAAGATAGTCACTGTCTTAGCTGTTTGACTTTCTACATGTGAATTACCACTTTCTACATGTGAATTACCATATCTCCATTATACAACACTTAGGAATCACTTCTAAGCTAAGTGTCAATGTCAATGACCTGGTGTCAGCATAAGAGACACTTAAATTCACATTGTCCTGCCAGTTAGAAATGTCGACATTTCTATTTAATTGAGAAAATCTAAAGCCATTCGAATTTAACTCATCATTACATTATTTTAACCATATAATTCAGCAATGCATATTCTGGAACTAGGCCTTAACAATCTATTTCAGGAGTATAACTGTCCCTAAATAACCAAAGAATACATTCAGCATTAGCTCCATCAGAAAAACAAAACAAAGAAGAATCTTGATGAAATAGAGAAAAAAGTGGTTGGTCAGAAGTCTGAATTACACATACCTACATTGTGTCCAACTTATTATTACAATAACTTGATCATTATACACACATATGTGCCTGCCTATGTATGCATGTACATTACCAGCAGGGCTCCTATGTACTTAAATGGAACTTGAACTTGAAATGCTCTTACCTCTGCCTCTGGGCTGCTGTAATTACACACAACCTGGTCTATGTCTTACACTACATTTTGTGGGTCTTCTTCTTCTTCTTCTTCTTCTTCTTCTTCTTCTTCTTCTTCTTCTTCTTCTTCTTCTTCTTCTTCTTCTTCTTCTTCTTCTTTTTCTTCTCCTTCT
>NC_034600.1:74571300-74601531 GCF_900095145.1 Mus pahari | reverse complement strand
CCTTCTTCTTCCTCCTCTTCTTCCTCCTCTACCTCTTCCTCCTCTACTTCTTCTTCCTCCCTTTCCCCTACTTCCTGTTTTTGTTGTTGTTGTTGTTGCTCTGGTCTGGCTTTGAACTGCTTTGATGCTGGAGATAATTTTGCTGTTGCTGCCTATCAATACTAGGATTACAAGTGTGGGCCATGACATTCAGTTTATATGATAGGAAGGATCAGACCTAGGGTTTCATACATGCCAGGCAAGCATTCTATGAATTGGACCACATCCCTTGCCCTAGAGGTTATATTGTGGATGAATAACTATCTTTGGCTACAATGAAATGTTAGTGACATATTTAAAAACACTGTTAAATAGTATACGAGTTGCAATTTTCCAATAAATTTAATTTTAATGTGAAGAGCATCAAGAACTGTAAATAAGTAGACAGGTACTCCCAGTATGGAAGGAAATATTTTATGATGGTTAATGCAGCATAAGCCATTGAGATGGTCGCAGCTTGGTATTCATCACTTCTTGTAAGTTTCCCTCTGAGGACCCTCTCTCTAATGAAAGGATTGTATTGACAATAGATGCTATTTGGTCCTTGTTGGCTCCTCTACTTTGACAAGGCAAGCTACTATCCCGGAGGAGAAAAACATGATCTGAGGGAAATCTCTAAGCAATGGCGAATGAAGACATAAAGATCTCAGCCCAACAAACTATTTTGTTTCTAGTGAAGGATTATGGAGGTAGATCCTTTAGCACAAAGGGAATCCGATGGAATTACAGATCCTGATCCCGACATTAAGAGAACATGAAAGAGAGAACCTACCCTAAGCCATGCCCCTGAGTCAGCACTGCAAAACATTTTCTCAAAGACTTATTTTCAAGTATGCACATGCATGTGTGTCTGTGAGGGTGTATGTGCATATGAATGCAGTTGCCTGGGGAGGCCAGAAGAGGGCATCTGAGCCCCATGGAGGGAGAAATAAAATCATTTGTGATCCACCTGACTTGAGTAATGGGAATTGAACTCAGTTCCTCTGCAAGAGCAGGAGGCATATTTAGCCAAGGAGTCACCTCTCCAGCCCCTAGAAGGCTATTAAAGGCCACAAGGATATTGCTAACAATAGATTTCTCATAAGTCAGCTGCTATGTTCAGATGGTTCATATACTCTTGCTATTGACAATTTATATTATAATATGCTTGAATCCATATTATATTTATAAATACTTTCATCAACAATTCAACATTTTAAATGAATGCAATGTTTGAGACTATTGAATTAAATGAGGGCGACAACTACACACAGTAAATATTTCAAAGTGACATTTAATATCCCACAAACAGCTAATGGAAAGAATGATGTAAGAAACCATTAACAACAGATAAAAAAACATTTTTAAATTATTATGATTTAAAGTCTGCTCTGTGTCACAAAAAGTGTTATAGTTTTATTGGAAGCCTGTTTTTCTCTGAAGGGAAATGGAGGAGGGGTGGGTCTGGGGGAAAGGGGAGGAGGGGTCAGGAGGAATGGAGGAAGGGGAAAATGTGTTTTCATGAGAGAAGAATTCATTTTCAGTTTTAGAAAGTGTTACAGTTAATCAGGAATTTTTTTTGACTTAAATCTATCCCCAGATACTCTTTTTTTAAGTTTGATCCTGAAAGTGTTACAGCTACAGCAAACACACACACACACACACACACACACACACACACACACACACACAAAGCCAAATTATAATCATTGAATTTCATTGTTGAATTAAATAAAGAAATATGAGTTATTGTAAAATGATCATATGTTAATCCTACCTATACATGAGCATGGGAGATCTGTCCATCTTCTGAGACTTGAGGAAATGGAGGCACCCAAGAATCAATGGGAATGACCTTAGCTGTGACTCACAGCATTGTGGATTTGGAACCTGAAAAGGCCTCCTTCTGTAGCCAGGCAGGAATCCTGGTGGAGCGATAGAACCCCAACTCACCCACAAACTTTTGGCCACAAATTTATACTGTTTACAAGAAAGGCAGGCACTGGGGATAGAGCAGAGACTGAGAGAATGGCCAACCAATAATAAGCCCAACTTGCAACCCATCCCACGGGCAAGCACCAATCCCTGACACTATTAATGATACTCTGTTATGTTTGCAGATAGGAGTCTAGCATGGTTGTCCTGTTAGTGGCTCCACTAAGCAACTGACTCAAAGAAATGCAGACACCCACAGCCAAACAGTGAATAGAGATTGGGAACTCTTATGGAAGAATAGGGGGAAAGATTGCAGACCCCAAGGGGCTAGAACTCCACAGGACGATGAACAGAATCAACTAACCTCTGGACCCTTTGGGCTCTCAGAGACTGAACCATCAACGAAAGAGCATGCACAGGCTGGACCTAGGCCTCCTGCTCATATGTGACAGACATGAAGCTTGGTCTTCATCTGAGTCCCAAACAACTGGAGCAGGCTCAATGCCAAAAACTGTTGCCTGTCCGGGGGATATTCCTCTCACTGGGCTACCTCAGTGGGAGAGGATGTGCCACAGAAACTTGATATGCCAGGGTGGTACTAGGGGTGCCCGGGGTCCCTAATAACTCAGAGGAGAAGGGGAGGGGACATAGAGGGAAGGATTCTGGGAGGGGGTGACCAGAATGAGGGCAGTGAATGGAATGTAAAATGAATAAATAAAAAATAAATGAATAAAAATGAAAACAAATATTATTTTTAAAAATCATATGCTCAGTTTGTATATAGTATGTTTTTTGTTACCAAAGTTACTGGCACACTCCTTTTTATGTGATAAATATTTCTTAAGGTAGAACAAGGCTTTCATGTCAGAAAGTGTGTATGAAAGCCATTATTCATTTCAGTGTTGAAAAGGCTTCTAGGTCATTAGGTATCACATTAGTGACAAAGCACTCAGCAGTCCTTCTAGAATTAACTCCATGAGAGAGTTATGAATGGTACCTATGGGAAAGTTCACGTGGCCAGTGAGATGTACAAGGTAAGGAAGGCTCAGTATAAACGCAGGAAAAATAGTCTTCATAAAAAATCATTATGCAAATATTCTTGTATCCAAGTGTTTTAATTATTTAAAGAACATTTGATAACAATTGACTAAAAAAAGGGGAGGGACTTGGTACACAGGAGGCATGTGTATGAAAAGCATGGCACAGAGTGCCATAATAATTAATGAAAGAATATTAATAAAATACAATGACCAATTAAAATATGTTATTTCTAGTTCCTTGAAATATAGAATAAGTTCTGCCATAAAACATGAAGTGGACTAAGTTACAAACACTTACAGAACCATATAGCATCCAGCTAATGATAAAAGAAAGATGCATAACTAATAATATGCCAGTGGTAGTGATCAAGCAGCACTTTGAAAGGAACTCCAATTAATCCAAAACAGGGAAGAAGGCCGCGAGAAAAACAACAGTGGGAGCAAAGGGTTCCTATGACCCTCAAATCACAGGGCTCCAAACTGAGAAGTTCCTCTCTGAATTTCTTGTTGCTGTGAGGAATGGGGTGTATTCTGCAGAACACAGGGTTTGGGGGAACCTTGACTTCTGGGGAGCAGAAGCTCTCAATCATCTACATACTCATAAGGAGAAACATCAACACTTGGAGCGTACACTGTGGCCAGCGTGTCTGAGGACAGGTATAAAATGATATTATGTGAGATAGTAATGACAAAACAGGCCTTATGTATCATCCAAGACCAGGCAAAGGACCTTTAGAGTGGCAGACATTCTGCTGAACAGGATAGCTTCCAAAGTAGTAAGTCCAGAGATTAATGTCAGATGACCAATGCATCAAGAAGACACAGGGACAAGTAATAGTTCATCACCTAGCATGCGAAGACATTGGGTATGCTCTCTAGTTTCATCATCATCATCATCATCACCATCATCATCATCAATAATAATAATAATAATAGACGTAAGAATGTTCCCTATATTCTGGGGCAAAATTCAGATCTGTATATAAAATAAACAGAATAGAAATGAAGAAAGAAAAGGGGAAAAAAAATTCACTGTTTTCATTATGGAAATCAACAGTTCTTTCTAGTAGAAAAAAAAGGCAGATGCATAAATTAATAGATATAATTCACATGGAAAAACAAACAAACAAAAAACCCACAAAGTAAATTGTCATATTATTACATAAAAATCACCTAGAACAGAATAAAAAATGCAAATCAGGAATAAAAGGAAATATTGTTAGTCAAAGCAGAATTTCAGTGGGCATAAGTTATGGGCACAGTGTTGATGATGAGGGTGTGAGTGTGAGCACTTAGTGACAGATATGTCAAGTGCCATCAGTCTCACTGCTACCTTAGAGAATGAATGAGTAATCCATACTATTAAAAAATGAAAAAGGTGCATTGTTTTAATGGAAGAAAATAATAGAAATTGTTCACAAATAGTACATTAGATAATGCTCTCAAAGAATCTATTAAAGAATCTATCAAAAGGTTAGTAGAAGAACAAAGTTGCAGGACAAATCACACACACACACACACACACACACACACACACACACAGAGCCCTGTGTTTTAAATATATATTTATAATTATGAGCTATATGTTGAGATGAATTGAGATTATTTATAACATTAAACCCCATGACATATGTCAGGATACGTGTAATTGTAAGATTTACCAAAGGGAGGGTTCTAAAACAGCAGTTTGAAGAATTAAAAGGCAGTCTATTCACATGTGTAGATGAGTGTGCTGAATTCAAAGACTCATGCTGGCTCTGCAGTGATTCTTTCGAAATGGCTCCTCCAGGCATTCCATGAAATCCTAGTCAAAATTCAAGTCAACGCTGCCATAAAACAGGGCAGATGATACTAAACTTCACATGGCAAGAGAGCATCTTCTTATATATATAAAAAATTACATGGCTAGGGGCTTGGGGGGGGAGGGGGTAGGAGGCAGGGGGCAGGGAGGCGTGGGGAGGTAGCAGAAATTTGATCACCTCACAAGTCCCCATTCGAGACTTAAATGAATCAAGATTTTATCATTGTAGCATAAGACAAGATTTGTAAAATTCATGTCCGATGAAATTTCCGAAATATACACATTTACATAGGAGGGTCAGGTGTTTTTGGACCAAGGCCTCAGCATATGGGAAGGTGTTCCAAATAACTTGAAGGTAGATTTATAATCTATCTGGACAACTTTGTAGGCAGATGTACCAAAGAATCTCACTCTATACATAACCAACTTCATATTGCAAAGACCTGTGATACGATTCGCAAATGGTTTTAAAAATCCAAATTACAAGTACAAGTTTTCAGATACAGGACTCAAAACTTAGAGAAAAAAAAAAAACGAGAATGAGGAACAGCAAAATAAAACACCTGTTCTTTTGGAATATTCTCTCAAAAATGAAAAAGTAAGGCACAGGCTGAGGGAAGATAAAGCCAAACCCTCATTAGATGAGAGAATGGATTCAGGTTAAGGATACAGAAAAAAAAATCTCCCTATAAGGAGAATAACTAAATTAAAACACTGAAAAAGGATCCTGATACACACCATGAAGGAAGGATGAAGGTCACAGGCTGCACATAAAGATGTTCAATATTAATGTCCACTAGAGATAGACTGAGAAACCACAGTGAAATACCACAACCCATGAACTAGAATGAATGAGATGCAAGTATAAAGGAACTGCAGCACACCTTCGAAGATTCGGAGAACTTAGAACCCGTTGGAATTGCTGGTAAAAACAGAAGCATGTCTAGAGATTTTGGAGTGGTATGATACACTGTCATATATAGAGATTTGGAGTGGTATGATACACTGTCATATANAGAGATTTGGAGGGGTATGATACACTGTCATATATAGAGATTTGGAGGGGTATGATACATTGTGATATATAGAGATTTAGAGGGGGATGATACACTGTCATATATAGAGATTTAGAGGGGTATGATACACTGTCATATTTAGAGATTTAGAGGGGGATGATATACTAGGAAATACTAAATACACCTAGAAATATGAATCCAAGCCAGGATTGGGAAACCAGGTCAGGAGGAACCCACTGTTTACCTAACCTACAAGGTAAGGTTAAGGACTGTGTAAGCAAATTAGTGAATCCCTGCCTCAAAACAAACAAAACAAACTCAATTAAAATTTGGATGAGATACAGGTCCGTAGTCCAGCAGCTCTTTGTCATTTACAGCATCCTCAGTTCAATTCCCAGTACTACACACGCCAATAAACTATACCCCATTTCTAGCACGCAGCAGAGAAAAAAAAACATTTGATATCTGTAAGGAAATATTTATTACAAATCCATTCGTAATGGCTATACATCAGAAACAATACAAAAGCCCATTTCCCAGTAAGTGGATAAGTGTGATATACTCACATACTGAATATCAATCAGATGTTTTTAACACCTTGCTGGTGTACACTACAATAAGGTGTATTGCAATTTCCAGTGCATTAGGCTGAGTGACAGGAACCCACTATAAAAAAAAGCTAAACAGTGTAATTCTACATACACTAAACTCTGGAAAAGACAAATCATGGAGACGAAGATCAGATAGGGTTCCCATGTTTGTGGAGGTTAAAGGTGACTACCACAGAAAGGGAAGGATTTATTTTAGCTTACAGTCTGTAGTCTGTCCCTGAGGAAAGCCAAGGCAGGAACTTACCGTGGAAGCCAGGTTGCCTGACTTGCTTAGATTCCTTTCTCATGCAGCTCAGCAACTGTGCTTGGGGTTTCCCTGGCCCTGAATAGATTGATCGGATCCTAAGTACATTTCACCATTCATTACTTTTTATCACTGAAAACAATTGTTTGAATAAACTGGATCTGTTTGTCCCTCCATAAAAAACATCAAGTGCTTTCATGTATTTAAATACTTAAACATTTTAAAATATAAAGCTACTTTTCCAGGTGGCTAAGATAGCTTGCATTCTTACCAGGAACCTGCCAGACTCCTGGATGCCCTAAGTCTCTGCAGGTCCTGTTAATTATTGTTGGGATTACTTATTCGAACCATTCTATGAGGTGTCTAAATTGAAATTCATTTTGGTTTTCATTTTCCTTTCCTTAACGGTCAAGTTACCTTCAGCATCTTTTCGTGTTTGCTATTCATGCTGATTTATTTCTCATGTGATGCATGGCTTTTCATGAGGAGAAGTTTAAAAATATCAATTAACACTGGTTAGGGCACAAATAACAGACCCAGTTCTACCTAAGTTTAGCTTGGTGAGCCTGTGGTTTCACTGGGATTCCTTACAGGGACATGGTGAGCCAAGGGCGGTATAGGACTGGAAAGTGCAAGCATGTATGAGTGGTAAGTCACAAAAACTACATCCCTAGAGCATTCGTGGGCAGCTCTATTGGGGATGCTCTTCTTAGCAGTTGTCTACTGCTTTTTACAATCTTGGAAAGGGTCCTTGTCAATCTTGAAAGCATCTGAGCTTTCCAAAGCCTTGGAACTTTCCTTAGCTTGGTGAGTCCTATGAACCCCCTTCCTCTCTCCAAGAGGGAATACTTTAATATGAAGGAAAAAACATACAACACCACAGAAGACCATTTTTGGTGACATGCTATTCTGATTCATTCACTTGTCGTCATCATCATCATCATCATCATCATCACTGTTAAAATTTTGAAACAGGATCTTACTATTCGACCCAGGCTGGCCTTGAACTCACGGTCCTCCTGACTCGGCCTCCTAAGCACTTCAGGTGGAGGTGTGCACCACTACAGTAACCGTTCGACATTATGTAGCTGTACTAGTGCTTACCCATGAGCTCAGTCAGTTCTCCATGCAGAGGACACAAGTCCCTTTCCGCGCAGGAGATGAGCAAACAATAGCTCAGTGAGCTGTAACTTTTCTTTTTACTCCATCAACACACCCCACCCTCAGGAAAGAATAACTTTGCTAGAGGCCATTTATCAGCAACCTTTCCTTTAGGTACGAATATATTCTCTCCTGTATTTTCTACAAAAATCTAAAGATTTATGTTTATACGTATGAAACATTTCTATTTAATTTTGTCCAATTTAAATACTGGGATTTTCTTTTATTCTCATAAACATGCTGATCAAAAAACATTTGTTATTACACTTAGTGTAACAGAAAAATCATGGAAATCAAATGGAAACATTCATGCAAAGCTATTACTAGAGTCTTTACTCTGTTTCAATGATCTATATCCCTTCCAATACTAATGTGTCTTGATTACTGTACTTGGTTAAAAAGCTTAACATTGGCTACTCTGATTCTTCAAACTTAATTTACTTTAACAAAAGGATATCTATGGGTTTTTTTTTTCCATATAATGAAGATGTTTTGTACCGGCATCCGCAAAGGTTTCTGCAAAGAATTGTGATAAGAACTGCAGTAGACTCTGTAGATGGATTGACAGCACAGACTGTCAATCCCACAGCATGCAAGCAGGGTCTGTTAGTCCCTCTATTGCAAATACTCCCAAATTCTTTCATAGATACTTTGTGACTTTTTCCGCATATAGGTGGTTGGGCTCAGGATTACACACACACATTTCTGTTAGGAAACTAATGAGTCAGTTTTTTTTTTTTTAAAAAAAAAAATGTTTACAATTGCTCCTTGATGGCACACTTAAACATCATGAATTTGTATATGTTGAGCCTGCATTGGCTCTCAAGCTCCTTGTAAACTACTCCAACTGTTCTCTCCTCTGTGAGAGCCTGGTTTTTTTTTCCTCTGTAAACTGTTTAGATGAATTTTGTGCCATTACTGCATAGGCTATACCCTCAGCAAACTCCATGCTACCGACGTTGAGAGTAAATGCATTTACTTTGTTTCAGTCCTAGGGGAAAATGTAGAGTAATATGTCTGTTGTTATTTGCTAAGAAAAACAGCTGTCGGTCTTTCGCATATGGCTTGTCTCCAAATTATCATTTCTCCTATTCATATTTTAAAATCAAGAACAGGTACTGTTTTTTTTGAAAGTGTTATTTATTGCATCAAATGATGAAATTATGTGAATTTCTCTCATAAGACAGATAATATGTGCATTACAGTAATTAGTTTTTAATTGTGACCCAACTTTGTAGCACGCAACAGAGACAAGATGGCCATGAGAAATTATTCCTTTCACGCATTATGGATTTGATTAGACAGTTTTTGAAACTTGCCTACGTTTATCCCAATGAGCTACTCTGGCCTGCAGTTTGTCTGTTATGTTTGTCTGAGTTGGTATTAGGATAATGTGGCTTCATGAAATAAGTTGGTAAGTTCTTTCTTGCGTCTATTTTCCACACAAAAGATGATGATATATAAATTGCTTCTCTTTCCACTTTAAATATGTTTCATAAATCTTCATTGGAACAATCTCAGGTAGGAAGTTTTAAAATATGGGTTCAGTGTTAGTAACAGCTACAGGAGTATCTGGATCATCGATTCAAGTACACCTTTGTGTTGGTAGTTTGAATGTCTTAGGGATTTGTTCCATTTCATCAATCTCACTTTCCTGATCAGCCAGCATAGCGCTGTCCATGGTAGCTCTTATTTTATTACCTACATGATCAGAGTAACATTTCTCATTTGTTTTCTAACAATGGCAATGTCTGTCTTCTTGTGTTAGAAATCCTTTTTTTTTTTTTTTCAAATTTTTATTAGGTATTTACTTCATTTACATTTAAAATGCTATCCCCAAAGTCCCCTATACCCTCCCCTCCCTGCTCCCCTACCCACCTACTCCCACTTCTTGGCCCTGGCATTCCCCTGTACTGGGTCATATAAAGTTTGCAAGACCAAGGGGCCTCTCTTCCCAGTGATGGCTGACTAGGCCATCTTCTGCTACATATGCAGCTAGAGACATGAGCTCTTGGGGTACTGGTTAGTTCATGTTGTTCCACCTATAGGGTTGCAGCCCCCTTGAGCTCATCATATTGGTCATTCCTATCCCACCTTGGATTTCAAATGTGCCGCACAAATCCCCATACAGGATGGTCTCTAGCCTGTGGCACAATGAGGGGAGAGGAACCTTCAGGAAGTAGGGCTTTGCAGAGGGCATACAGATCTCAGTCACTTCCCATATTTTCTCTGCAAACATGTTCTACCAGACACTCTTCATCATGACATTCTGTCTGCACCAGTCAAATGGCAATGGACTGAACCCTAGGCACGGGTGAAGCAAGGCAAACTTCTCTGGCTTCCATTCTTTTTTTTTTTCCACATGTTTCACAATCCTAAAGATACATCCGGTTTATCATTTACACTAATTGTTCTGAGACTGCCCATTGCTTTCCAACATTATTTCCATTATATCTTCATTCTAGTTGCTCTACCTCCTCTTTCTCTCAGTTCTTTAGCTGAATCTGGAATACGTCTTCTTTTGCACTTTACAGTTACAACACACAGTGCTAGAAGTTTCTTTCCCAATGTTGTCATTTTTTTGTGCCTGCAACACTTTGGTGTGGTTTAATTTCTATTTGGCTCAACATGTCTTATTTCTTGTGGACATTCCTCTTCGATCCAGGAATCCATCGGAAGTGTGATATTTAACATTCAAAAGTTTGTAGGTGTCATCCTCCTTCAGTTCAACACACAAAATGATCTGATTGTATCGAGAACAGAACAGTTTTGAATGACAATCTTTTAAACTCCTACTTTATAGGAAACTTAGAAAAAGGTGAAGAGGAGATTGACATGAAGTTAGTCCCAGCTTCCAGAAAAGTCTCACAGAAAATAACTTTGGAAGGTGGGGGGTTGGGTTTTCTTGTGAAATCGTAGAAATACAGAGGCATGCTCCATGTATGGATAGAAAGCACTCAGTTCCTCAGAATGAGCAGTGGTGAGAGAGACAACACAAGTGCTTTCTGCCTCCTACTAGGTACAGATGCTGCTGATCGACTCTGCGAAACCACACTCCCCTTGTTCAGAGACATGAGAGAGCATCACTGAAGAGACACAAACTAAAAACAAGAAAGGATGCACCTGAACTTTTATGCACATTGAGAAAAAAATTCAAACAAAGAAGGGAAGCCCCAAAAAGAAAGTCTCTGCACCTAAAAATAGAGGTAGGCTATGTCATTTCTGTTGACGTTCTTGTAAATCCCCTTACTTTATAATCATCTAATAAATAACTTTCTTTAAAGTCCTGGGATATGGGTGGGAGGGAGGAAGGTGAGAGGGACTGTGGGGGGAGGAGAGAGGAGAAAATGTGATCAAGATATAAATAAATAGATAAATAAATAAATAAATAAATAAATATTTTAAATAAGTCCTGGAATAGTTGGGCATGGTGGTGCATGCCTTTAATCCCAGCACTTGGGAGGCAGAGGCAGGCAGATTTCTGAGTTCGAGGCCAGCCTGGTCTACAAAGTGGCTTCCAGGATAGCCGGGGCTATACAGAGAAACCTTGTCTCAGAAAAAAAAAAAAAAAAAAAAAAAAGTCCTGGAATAGATTTGTTTGAGTCAAGGCATTTCATTGTTGCACCATATTTGGGTTTACCAAGTGTAGCCATGAGGGCTGTAGACATGAATGAAAGAAACCACAGGCCGCTGACAACTTACATGATGTGTGTGTGTGTATGGGTGTATGTGTAGGGTCACTCTAGCCAACACACACACACACACACACACACACACACACACACACACACACACACCACATCTCTTCAGGGCAACAGGAAGAAATTCTTCCAATTGTAAAATGTCCATTTCAAAAAACAAGTCAAGTTCAGAGGCCAATAGCTCCAGGTGGGGTCACATGGGGAAGGGTGGTGAGGGGCTACAAGAAGAGTTGGCACAGAACCTAATGACCTGCATAGCAAAGGGGAAGAAGAATGTCTCAGAATAGTCAGGAAACCTGCACCTCCCAACTTCTTAACTTCTTTTGTATATTTGCATTTAGTTAAGCCACCTTTACTCGCAGGGTGCCAATTTTCTTAGCAGGACTCGGCAATAAAGAAAACTGGCAAACTTCAGGCTTCTGCAAACTCTCTTCCAGCTTAAAACCATTATTCAGTGTGTACTAGATAACTGGTCTCAACATCACAGGAGAAACCAGTAAGGATGAGGAAGAGCAAGGAACTTGAATTAAAATACCAGAGACCACAATGAAGTGTTTAAGGTGGGCAATAGTCTAAGTACCCCGGGTTGCTTAATAGGAATTTTATGAATCTATGACCTCATTACACTCTGGTCATGATTATGACTGCCAGGAATGAAACAAACACGCTAAGCTCAGAGCAGTGGGTTGGTTTATTACCCGTTTCTACATACTATTACGTGTATAGTATGGCAAGCTATTGACATAAAATTCATCTTATCCAATAGGAAAGGATTATTCAAACATTGATAGGACATTGTAAGTGCTTTGCAAATCATAAATACAGATGTGCACAGAACCGCCACTGATTAGTATGTGAAGACAGAACTAGGAAGGATGCCCTGTAGCTAGCATAGCAGGACTGAGCCATCCAGCCACGGTGGGCATGGCCACCATGCCCAGCTGTTGAGATGTAAGTAACAACAAAAGCGTCATTTTCCAGAATGAGTACTTTTAAAGACCAGTCAGATCTTTGGCACATGAAATTCATTTTTGTTTTGTTTTTTTTTTTTTTTTTTTTTTTTTTTTTGTTTTTTTTCATTCATTTTTTTTTTTTTTTTTTTTTTTTTTTTTTTTTTTGGCTTCCTTCTGCCCCCTCAAATCAGTCTTTATGATGGTTTGTATATATATATATGTTCAGCGTTCAGCTCAGGAAGTGGCACTAGTAGAGGGTGTGGCCCTGTTGGAGTAAGTGTGTCACTGTGAGTGTGGGCTTTGTCCTAGCTTCCTGGAAGTCGGTTTTGTGCTAACAGCCTTCAGATGAAGGTGTAGAGAACTCTCAGCTCCTCCTGCACCATGCCTGCCTGGATTCTGCCTTGCTCCCACCTTGCTGACGATGACTAAACCTCTCAACCTGTAAGCCAGCCCCAATTAAATGTTGTCCTTTATCAGAGTTGCGTTGGTCATGGTGTC
Organism: Mus pahari; assembly: GCF_900095145.1. Taxonomy (NCBI): domain Eukaryota; kingdom Metazoa; phylum Chordata; class Mammalia; order Rodentia; family Muridae; genus Mus; species Mus pahari. The sequence goes on along the minus strand of NC_034600.1, from coordinate 74,588,553 downwards.
TGTTCATAGCGGTAAAACCCTAATTAAGACAGACTTTGAGTTTCTTGCCTTTTTTCTTTTTACCTCTTGTGTTGTTTTGCTTTTGTTTCTGTGTCCACAGGTAGGTGGAGACTGGAACCTTCATTCATCTTTCGAGAATAATTCAGCTCTTAGGATAAGCAAGCGGGTGCGGAGTCCTGATCTCCTTTATATTCCCAGTTCTTCACTTCCTCACTGCAACAGTGGCTCCTCTATGGTAAGCTCTCATGCCTCCATCCTGTAGCCTGACCATGTAGGTCCAAGCACTGACTTCCAGACTTAAGCCTCCTGCTGTGCTGGGACTATCAAGTCTGAGCACAGCTAATCTTTAAAAACACCCAGCATCCCTTGCATATCCTCTCTGTTGTATCCCCATGCTCCCCTCCTAAAGGATTTGCCCTTTCCAGTATTTCAAAAGAACAGCGGTGATTATCAGTTTCCCTATAACAGACTTCTACCTGCACTAAACTACAGTCCCTAGGCTGACCTCTATGTTTTGTGGAATTTTCCTCCATTCCTAAATCTACATGTTTGGATTCCCCTATTTACCTTTAAAGCACTGAAGTGCACCATTTCTCTGACAGATGTTGTATGCACTAGAATACTGGTTCTGACACCTCAGTGGGTATCTGAGTCACCCAGCAATTTAGTAAAATGACAAGTCCAGACTGTCCATGATTTAGAAGCACTCGGGGTAAGGACTGGATATGTATTTATATACAGAAGGCACCGCTGGGACATGAGGTAACACGTCTCAGCTGCCAGAGAGAGCAATTCCAATAGCCTCCTTACATCCGATGCTTTCGGAGGAAGGCCAGGTGCACTCAACCCATGACCACCCTGAAGTCCATCTTTTTTTTTCCACATGCTCTTTGATAAATATGAAATATAAACATTAAGTATTCTACTGGATCTACCTAAGAGATAATGTTTTCATATGTGATCATGTTTGGTATTAGTTAGGTCTAAAAGTTTACATCTTCACATCGCCACCCTTCCTTCACATCCCTGTTTGTAATGTAGACTGTAATGGTGACTCTCGCAGTCAACTTTTCTCAGAGTCAGCCAACTAACTGCAATAGCAAACGAACCCTACTTGAAATTAAAGAAAGGAAGAGGTAGTAAAATCATTTAATGATTATTACGAAAATGAGGTGATTAAAACAACGTATTATCGAATTTAGTCTTATATATTATATTTATGTATGTCAGATAGATGATGGATGATAGGTAGATAGGTACATACATACATACATATATACATACATACATATATGTGACTTCTAAAAATGCTTTTATTCTTAGAGAATTTCAGAGTATAAAAAGTATTTTGACCACATCCTCTCTTCACTCTCTCCTCCAATTCTTCCAAGAAGGCCCGCCACATCTCCCTCCCAGATTCATGTCTTTGGTTTTTTTGTTTGTTTTGTTTTTTAATTCACTGAGATAGATTAGTGCCTCCAGGACCATGGGAAGGGCCATCCACTGGCACATAAACAACTTACTGTGGTCAAATCTTTGAAGAGAATTGACCCTTACTCCCCTTAGGAGCCATCAACTGCCAATGGTTTCTTAGCTAGAAGTGGACTTTGTAAGTCCCTGCTCCATCCATACTGACTAATTGACCATGTAGGTCTCCTGGAGGCAATCCCATCCACTAAGATTTCATGTATACAATGGCCTTGTTGTGCCCACAGAACTTTGCTTAGCAGCAATTGCCAACAACCTCTAGATCTTCCAGTATTTCCATCCCCTCTTCCACAAAGTTCTCTGAGCTGTGGGTGGAGTACACATAACATACGTAGCCCAAACCCCACTACCTGCTGAGCATTTCATCGTCACCTATTCTCTGCATTTCATATTGTGTCTGATCAAATAAGGAAGTGACATTTGTTTCTTCTAATGGTCAATTGGGTCTCGAGAACTGGGGAAGGGTAGAGTAAGGCCTGGGCGACATCACACCCATCAATTGTTTCTTGATCTGGGCACCATAAAACCCAGGTGATCATGAGAATCCTACAAAACCAGACTTTTCTGGAGTAACAAATGATTCAGAGTTGGAGGCACCACACAGCTATGGTTACGTGGGTTTGGATAAGTGGAGTTCATTTAGCAACTGCAGACAAAGCCAAGGTGTTAGGTTTGAGAAGTAGCTCCCAGGCCTGGTGCACGGAGGAAAACCCTGAAGTAGCTGGGGTTACAACACAGGATCTGATCGCTGCCTCCAATCCCTCCCCTGACTTAAGGAAAGCCGTATGACTTGTAGGTAGAATCAACCCTCCAAATGGGGGCGGGAGGGGGGAGGAAAGGAGAAAGAGGGGAAGGTAGGAAAGGAGGAGCAAGGGAGGATGGCAGAGCTTTTGAAACCTTTCTCAGCAACTGGGACAGGGAGGAGTCTGTTCCACATTGATTAAAAATAAGTAACAAAACCCAACCTTGAGCCATATAAGATAACACCTTAAATTAATTGATACAGTTTTAAACCACCATGAAGCAGTATTTAAATATAAATAGTTACTCTTCAACTATTAAGTTCAAGCCTTCCATTTACATTAGAGTCTACTGGGAAGCTTAGAAATACATTTTTATCTTTAAATAAATTATAAAAGTTAAATGCAATGTTTCTATTATTTAGTAGAGAAAGTTCATCATATAAGAACATAACCGATTTCTTAAGTGCAAAGTATTCTGATGTGCAGACACACAAACACATGTTCAAAAACACTCAGACATGTGTTACACCCACATCCATGCATGCGGGAGAATTCACATGTGGGGGAAATCAAACATACATTAACAAATACTCAAATGTAAACACATATGAATGTACATACACAAACACACACACAGAAGAACCAAATGCATGCACCCATACACATACATGTCTGTTCACACACATATACAAGTGACTATGCACATATGCATTCATGTATGAGAACTCACAAACACACATATGCCTGCATGTGCACACATATGTGCATGTCGGAGAACTGAAAATCACACACGTATATACACATGCATGCAGACACATGCATACAAGTGGCTATGTTCACACATTTGTAATAACATGCATATACATATAAGAAGGATATGTACAAACACATAAATTCATACACATACATGCATGCACATATTCAAGCACACAGGATGCACATATTTCTTAAAAACAAGTTGGACTGATATAGAATATCTAAAAGATTCTTAAGTTAATAATCTTAAATAATGCCTCTTGTATAGTATTAACTGTTACTGGATAGTAAGAATCCTTTCAGAACACACTATAAAATTATTGATGTTCTTATAATTTTCTAAGATTAGTGGATAACCACTTTTTATGTAAATTTTACATCTGAATAAATAATAAAGTATAGCAATCTGAATAATAAAGACATTAAATATCCTCTATTGGATTTTCATTTGTTTTAAAAATAAATTAGCATTTACTGGGCAAACACTTTGTGATCTCAACTCAACTTTAAAAACTTGGGATTCAAATGCAGAAATCTGAGCACACCAAAAACTTCCATAAGAATTGCCCAAGCTTCAGGGCACCCACGCTGCGGGGCATGCTGCAGGGTACCTACACTGAGGGACACCCATGCAGCAGGGCACCCACGCTGTGGGGAACCCACCCTGCGGGGCACCCACGCAGCGGGGCACTCATGCTGCGGGGCAACCATGTTGCAAGGCAGCTGCACAGTCATGAATATTTGGGCAGCAAACTTCGGGGGAGGAGAGAGGGGGTTGGTTGGGGTAGACTTGGGAGGATTTAGGGCAAGGGAGGTTAAATATAATCAATATATTACATGACATTTTCAAAGAATTAATACAAATATTATTAACAGGAATCATGACTACATAAACCCAGGGTACCTTGTTTTATGAGGGGAAGTGTTTCCAGAATTAGCACTCTGTAACAAACGGCCAGTGAGAGTAAGCAGGCACAGGGGACTGCCTTAGGCTTATTAGGAATGAAGGTTGGTGAATAATGACTTTAATTTTAAAACAGAAATTATCTAATATCTGAAAGTCCAAGGACTTACTTCAGGAACTACTTTTCACTGTATATACCCCCTTTACCAAGCAGCCACAAACAAACTTTAAAACACATTTTCATGTTATCAGGACTGTATTCCTTATTAGCACTATAATAACAACTCTTAGTTACCTGTCTCATTGTTGCAACAAACAGACACAAGCAACTTAAGAAAGAATAGGTTTGTTTTGGTTCAGAGTTACAAGGTATAGTCTATCACACAGCAGCAGGGGGGTGGTGAGGCAGCTGGTCACATTGAATTCACACTTAGAAAGCAGAGAGAACTGAATCTGAAGGCTCAGACCCTCAAATGCAGACATGAATTGGTTACAACGGTAGTTTTCAGACTACTGTTTGCCATACTGAATGCCATATATTTTGTATAGTCCAGAATCCCAGCCGCACTCTGAAGGTGGGTCTTTTCATCTCAATCTAATCAAACTAATCCCTTATAGACCTTTACAGAGATGTCTCCAACAAGTTGATGTTAACTTCCATGAGCATAAACCCAGTACACAGTATCTGAAGCACTATGCAATGTCAAGAGGACACTATTAAACTCTAAGTCCACACAGCTGGTGACATTCCTTGTGTTCTAGGCCCCAGTCCCCCACTGTGCGGATTACCCAGCTCTCACAATGATAAAAAGTCATCTGGACTCTTCTCATTAAACAATAAAGATTAGAAAAGTAAAATAACTCTGTGTGGACATGCCACCCTCCTTCCTGGTCAGCTTTGGTCACCTTTTCACTCATGACAGTTACATTACAAGCACAGCATCTGGGCACGCAAGACTCTTCCTGATTGGCAGCTAATTAATTTCAGATTTAAATAAATCATAACCCTATTAGTCGTTATAGGTAAAGGTTTTATCTACATTTCTAATACAGATTCATAGATTTAGGCCATAGGTTGACTAAATCAATAAAATTAGTGTCTGACCACACACACATGTATGCACTCCGTCAGGCACTGTCTTAGTCAGGGTTTCTATTCCTGCACAAACATCATGACCAAGAAGCAGTTGGGGAGGAAAGGGCTTATTTGGCTTACACTTTCACATTGCTGTTCATTACTGAAGAAGTCAGGACTGGAACTCAAGCAGGTCAGGGAGCAGGAGCTGATGCAGAGGCCTTGGAGGGATGTTCTTTACTGGCTTGCTTCCCCTGGCTTGCTCAGCCTGCTCTCTTATAGAACCCAAGACTACCAGCCCAGAGATGGTTCCACCCACAAGGGGCCCTCCCCACTTGGTCACTAATTGAGAAAATGCCCTGCAGCTGGATCTCATGGAAGCATTACCCCAACTAAAGCTCCTTTCTCTGTGATAACTCCAGCTGTGTCAAGTTGACACAAAATTAGCCAGTACAGGCACTAAGGTCAAACATTCAAAGGAAAATATATTATATTTATGTATTTGTTCATATCCTTATATGTATATGCATGTTATTACAAATGTGTGAATATAGCCACTTGTACGCATGTGTCTGCGTGCATGTGTATATACGTGCGTGATTTTCAGTTCTCTGACATGCACATATGTGTGCACATGCAGGCATATGTGTGTTTGTGAGTTCCCATACATGAATGCATATGTGCATACTCACTAGTATATGTATGTGAATGGACATACATGTGTATGGACTAGACGTTGAGAAAGATCACAAGTGGAGACACCAGGCTAAAGAAAACGGGGCCGCTGTAAGGCCAGAGAAGGTCAGGGCAGGACTCCCTTGCTGGTGATATGTGAGCCAAGGTGACAAAGTCTGTTTGAAAACTACTGTTGTAAGTGCTTCATGTCTGCATCTGCTGATCTATAAAACTAGAGACTGGACTTGAGGGGTCCAGGATGTAAATTCAGACTCTGAAATCCTTTTGACTTGGCACCTTTAATCACGAGAAAACCTTACGGTGACCAGCTGCTCAAACTGTCCTAAACATATCCCTGTCCACATATCACCTTTCCCCAGCAGGGAAGGGCTGCTCCCTTCTCCTAAATCCATTAAGGCTCAGTAGTAAATATTTAAGCACGAGAGACAATGTATTTCTAAATATCACTAAAGAGGTTTTCAGGATTCCACATGGGCGGGGGTTGAGTTTCTCCATAAAGATAGTGATAAAATCTGTTTATTAATTACCACCCAAATTCTCCCAACGAGACAGATATCTTCTATTCACTGTCAGTTCAAAAGATATTGACTGATTTTTTAGCATAAATTACCACATGCTGTTCAATGCATCAATTAATGGAGAGATCATCTGGAGGCAGGAGCCAGTTCTGAATACACCAGTTGAAGGAGACACACAGTGGCCTCTCACCATCCATAGACTGGATCTCGACAGACACACCAGTAACAAATGCGAGGTTCTAACGCTGAGTTTAGGAAACCGAATACATCAGAACTGTATGGGACCCCACAGCATATACGGAGAACGTGCTCTTAGTAGTTTTAGCAAGATAATGTATAATGCAAAATAACGAACAGCAAGAGATGACCCAAAAGGACATCAGCCCAGGCTGCTACTATCCAGTGTGGTCTCTGGTCCAGGTGTGTGAGAATTACCAGGGAACTCAGACCACAGTCTCGTTCTATTACTTCCCGAATCAGTCTTCACAGGTGTCAAAGGTGTAGTGTGCACACCCAGATTTGAGAAGCAGTTTCTAAGGTTCACCGTTCAGGTTCGAAGCTTTGATCTAGAATGGACTCACACCTTCTACCAAAGCCCCACATACACAATTATGACACCAGTCAATTGGACCAGCTCAGGAACAGCTGGAACAATCAAGAATATCCCCAAACTCGGGATGTTTAATTTATAATGTGTTACCAATATGGGGGCCCTAGTCATGTTCGGCTTTTAGCACTTAAAATCAGGATAATCTGAGTAAGATAGAATATACCTAAAATACACCAAAAACTGTGGGCCACCAGGAAGAGAAATCAATCTAAAGTATGCTTCAAATGAAATACATTGGATCTTATAAAATGCTAGTAGACAACTAAAATAAGTTTATTTGTTTTTAGTTTTGTTGCTAATGTAACTACGAGAAAAGTAAAATTATCTCTGTGGAACATGTTTTTATTCTTACTGGAAATTTCTGCTTTGCAGACAGGCAGAAACCCGTAAGTGGATTCTCTTTATACTGCTGAGTAGCAGAGACCAGGATTAAATCTGGTCTAAGCTTGGATCCTGCTGTATGAGCTAAAGCAAAAAAGAACCACCCTTCCTTCCCTCAAACCCCAGGTGAACCGTGTCATCTCGGCAGAGGCTCACCACTAGCTACAAGCTCACGAAAAGTTACATTGCCTGTATTTTAAAATTTCTAAACACATGGAAATGGCATGAGCGTTCACCAGAACCAGCTGCTCCTAATCTACCCTCCACTTGACCCCTCTGTTGAAGTCACTATCTTTGAGTGTGTAGAGAACGGTGCCTGGATAGACAGGCAACCACCCACATGATCAGAGGACCTTAACGCTAAGGAAACATCCTCTTTCGGGTTCCTTTTCTTCTTGCCACATATCCTTGTCTATTTGCTGTGCTGAAACTAACCAACTTTCCGAAGCCTCTTTCAGTGTCAAAGGGGGAAAAACAAATGAATAAAGTCATCCTGTGTCTACAATCCTGACCTCAATGAAGTTACGTCCAGACTGACATCAATGTTTTATGAGAAATAACACAAGTGTCATCATGTTGTTATGTGTGATCATTAACAAGGATTGCCAACATGACAGAGTCTGGAGTCACTTCAAAGACTGGCCTTGAGCATGACTGAGAGGGATTATCTAGTTCAGGTTCTCTGAGGTAGTAAGATTTACCTTCAGAGTGAGTGGGCAGAATCATCCAATGGGCTTGCAGGACCGATTGATCTGAGCACCAGCGTTCATCTCTCTCTGCTTCCTGACTGTGGATACAATGTAATCCGCTGCCTCCACTCCTGCCACCATTACAAGCCTCAGAACAGAAACAAAACTAACCATTCCTCGCTTAGTTTGCTCTTGTCAGTAACTGCTGTGATTTAAGTAAATAACTCCCTCTTTAATAAAAGTTAAATAAAAAGTTAGTATAGTTAAAACCATACATTTTTGCTCATATCTCACTAATTCTAAGGCACTTTATCTTCTATTTGGAAGCACATTAGAAATGCTAATTTATATTTCACACTTACTGAATCAATGGCATTTTTAAAAGATTTTCAAGCTTACTATGCCTTCTAATATTAGTGAAACTCAGTGTGCTATCAAAACAAATGCACATAGTAGGCACTATTTGCTTACCATTCTATGCCCCACTTTAAATGTTTCCCAGGAATAATAATTTGACTTTCAGATCAAATGTTTTGTTTGGTTTCCACATACAAAACCAAGAATATGATCGATAATTGTATTTTGATCTATTTCCAAATTATGAATTAACAGTAGCTCAGAATGGTTAAAGCACGGCTCTTGTTAAATAATCAGTTGGGTACAAGGGAATTCAAACAAAATCCCCATTCTTGTCACTCTCAAGCTGATTCGGAGACAGGCATGTTGCTGAGTTTCCTCCAAACTCTAACTTTCTGTATTCCATATTTTCATATAAATGGATGAAGTGTGTAATGGCTAGCCAAACGCCTGTTATCTACTCAAATAAAAAACAGGTAGTAGTTAAGCCTACTTACAGAAGGCTTAAGTCCTATTTCTAAGAAGCTTGCATAACTCCCCAACGACTTTTATTAAGATACATTTTTTTATAGTGATTTGTCTTGAATGCATTTTGTGGGTCTCTACGTAAGGAACGTTGGCCTAGAACACACACAACCTTCCTCCACAGATTCCAGGCAGCTCCTGATGCCAAATGAGGATTTGCACTTGCAGATCCCGTCTCAGTGAAGTCAATCTCCACCTGTAATTATCTCACTCATTCAAAAATTTCGAGAGGGTGTCCTGTGTAAAGCAGCCCTGGCCAGAGCTTCTGTCTCCCCTTGTGTTGATCATAGACACAAGTCAGTCCATGCAATGCTTTGTTCACTCAGCATGGGTCATTCATATTCTATAGTCAGGTTTTAAAAGATTGAAGAGTCAAAAAATAAAATAAAATAAAACCTCAAATACCTTTTTTAAAAATTTGTAATTAATCTCTGCATTTATACAGGGAGCCACTTTTAATTATACTATTTTATGTGTATGGGTGTTTACATGCACACACATCTGTGTACCCCCATACATGCCTGGCACTGTGGAGGGCAGAACAAGGTGTTTGATACCCAGGAACCAAAGTTGTAGATGCATGTGAGCTGCCATGTACGTGTTAAGATTTGAACCTGGGTTCTCTGGAAGAGCACTGAACCAACTCTTCAGCCACAAGAAACTACTTTTTTCTCTGAAGATTCCTGTATAAGAAGTTCAAGAAGTGCTTGCTGACAGGAGCCTGATATAGCTGTCTCCTGAGAAGCCCTGTCAGAGCCTGACAAATACAGAGATGGATGCTCACAGCCAACCATTGGACTGAGCACAGGGTTCCCAATGAAGGAGCTAGAGAAAGGACCCAAGGAGCTGAAGGAGTTTGCAGTCCCATAGGAAGAACAGCAATATCAACCAACCAGACACCCACCCTCTAGAGCTCCCAGGGACTAAACCATCAACCAAAGAGTACACATGGAGCAACTCATGACTCCAGCTACATATGTAGCAGAGGATGGCCTTGTTGGGCATCAATGGGAGGAGATGCCCTTGGTCCTGTGAAGCCTTGATGCCCCGGGGTAGGGAAATGCCAGGACAGGGAGGTGGAAGTTCATGGGTGGGTGGAAGAACACCCTCATAGAAGCAGGGAGGGATGGTATAGGGGGTTTCCAGAGGGGAAACCAGGAAATGGGATAACATTTGAAATGTAAATAAATAAAATAGCCTTTAACATCCTTAGTCAGTTTTCCTGGGAAATGTTCACGTGTATTACGTGAAAGTCGGAGTTCACTTTAATGTACACAGGAAGTTATCATACTCATAACCATACTCATGATATGTCTAGGAACCTGACGTTCTGTCTAGGGAAAGAGAAGGAAACCAGTCTCATGTTAGGAGGGCAGGTCTAAGTACAGTAAATTTGCTCATCAGCTTCCAGACCTGAATAGCCAGAAGGTCAGCTCCTCTCTACCACCAAAAAGTTGACTTGCTGTAAGGGAGGAAGGGCCATAGCCTAACCTATTTCCTGTGAACACTGCACACTTCATCCTACTGAAGAACTACATAGACAAGCAGTAAATATTTGTTCCATAAAATAAACCTTGTCCACTCAGTGGTAACTGCTTTGAAGTGACGAAGTTCCCACACACTCACAAAATCACAACATGGATGCCCTACATCATCAAGACCTCAGAATGTCTTACTTGGAAATAGAGGGGTCACTGCAATGCAGACACCAGAGTGCAGAGCTAGCCTGGCACTGCGCCTGACCGGTGTCCATGTGGTAGAGAATATGGCACTGAAAGATGACAGCAGAGTCTGAGAGCAGTGCCACCAAAGCCTGCCATATGGAGGCTAGAGAAGAGCGGTGACATTCTCCTCTTGGTCCTGCGGAACAGGACGGGGAAGTGCATTCATGAGGCCTTTGTCAGAGAAGGCTTGGCAACAGGTAATGCAGCCCAGACAGTCTAGATCTTGGTATTTCTAGAAAAGAACTGGGAGTTTTAAGTGATATACAAAGAGAGCTGTGTGCCAAGGCTAAGAGAAAAATGTCATATTACACATTGTTAAGATTTTTATATCTAGATTTTAATGCATAACATCTGTTTGCTGTCAAAGAAGTAGGAACGGATCAATTAAATTAGTCAAGGAAAATTAACACAAACCCTTTGAGAAGAAAAGAAACAGAAGTTTACACATCCTTGGAACATTTTAATCCTAGGGGCTCTTATCACTTTTACACTTCGTCTTCAGAGCTGACTTCTCTAGAAGGTGCAATTCTGCACTCTATGCCTTCTACCTATTTTAGTTAGAACGGATTTTAAACTGTTTATCAAATTACTTTCCTCTACTCAATTATTGTCATGTTTTATGGAGAACAAAAAAAAACTGCATGATCCACAAAATCATGTCTTTCAAGAAAAATAAAAGAAGGCATTCGGTTTTAAATTATGCTTATTATAGTGTCCCAATCACACACAAACTTTACAGCTTTTACTTATGAGAGTCAACAAATTCCATAATCCCAGCTACTCTGATTTATATTGGTTTTTCTCAATCTTTATAAAAGGAGCCCCAACTAACCAGAAAGCACCCAAGAAAGTCAGTATAGAGTCTGAAACTTAGGCCTGGTTGGATAGAATGAAGATTTACTGTTTGCAAAGCAACAGGTATACTTCTGTGGATGTGCCCTGACCTCAAGGTGGATGTTCAAGGGAATGTGTCAGAGCACACAGGAGGTCTTTCACAGCCTTTGCCAAATCCTTTTCTGTGTCTGGAAACACTGAGAAACGGAAAGGAAAGAAAAGGCACTTGTGACCACAGAGGTACAACCCACCCATGGCCAGCAACCTGGAATTGATTGATCAGTAATTCAGGAGTCTGGGCAGAATGAACAGCCACATCCAGTCAACAGACACAGGGTGTCCCCAGCAGCCAGAATACAAGGCACATGCTTCCAAGTACGCCAAACAGCTGGGAGGAAGGGATACAGAGAATGTAACAAGCTAAGTTAAAAGCACAAGGACATCATAGAAAGGTCTGTATCTCCCTCCTACCAAAACCTGCAAGGCAAAGAGGGACATGAGCGAAAGGAAGAATGGGTTCTAGTTCTGTGTCAATTAAAATTGATGAGCATATTCTGTCTGGTGAAGAAAAAAAATAATTCCACAAAGATACAATTCCAAGATAATAGATGGGCGATACAAAAGCTAATAAGGATCAGCTTCTCATTTATACAGAAGCAGGGACGCATCTGCATTACTTATATCAAATAAACACCTTCTGCCATTTGTGAGCAGTAGTTTTATACAGCTAAACATCTCTAATAAATAACAATCATATTGGCAGAGCAGACTGCATTGGAGAATGTGAATGATGGCAAATGACATTGATGCAGAATAGTGGGGGCTTTTTTTTTATTTTTTATTTTTAGAAAAAACAACAGGAATTTTTCTTCATTTATTTTTGAAATCCTTTATGACAGTGAGCAGTAATGGAGATGGCAGTACCAAGTGCCAAATCAAAATCTCAGCACAGTCCCCACACATTTGCATTTAATTTAATAAAGAGCATGAAGTACATTGCACATCATTTGAGATATACTTCTTTAGAGGCCGGACAGGGAATCTCTTTTATAATGTAAATATAACAGGAGCTTCCACAATTATTTACTATGATTGAATGTGTCAGCTTGGCTAGATGATGTACGCAACAGCTGGTCATTTACAGACTCAAGGCTTTGCCCTGTCCAAGGTTACTCTATGTTGTCTAAAGCCAGTGCTTTTCAACCTAGTCTGTCCTCTAAGATAATCCACTTGTTAAGAAGATTTTCACTACATCCACAGAAAGGAGGATGACATTGCATCTTGATGGGGACTGGAATGGTACACCTGTCTAGCAACACCTACATGCCATATGCAAATAAATAACTTTTTTCTAACATTAGAAAGGCTGACACCCTATAAATATTTCAAAGTTCTTTAGGATTGTAGGGGTTATGTGTATATTAATATCTTATGATGAGAAACAATATCTGAAAATGTACTAGACACACCAGACAGAAGAAAGTGCAAAACCTTCATCCTGCCCTTATTAAGAAGCAGTCACTTTCTTAGCACTGGGATGGCGATGGTCTCACTGACATATCTTCTTTCCATCCAGTGCAAATCTAAAGGGACTAACCATGAGAGAAACACCATTGTCTCAGAGCTTTAGTCTCAGTTCCTACAACTGATGTGGCCTATTACTCAAACTGCCTTCTGTCTATTCTGTTTATCAATGAGGACCTGCCTTCCACCCATTCAATCATCACAATCTATCTTTCACTGTCTTTCACTGGTGCAACCTGTACCACATCTCAAAGACAGAGCTCATCTGTGGCACAGCAACCAGACTCTACCAACAGAACTGTAGGCTGGAATAACTATCATATGCCTATAGAAACTCTCTTTGCATCTCTTTTACCTTCAGTCCCTTGGGCCTCTTTCAAACCTTTTGAACTCTAATGGGGCATGATTAAAACTTTATAATTATTATGCAACATAGGTAGGTAGATAGATAGGTAGATGATAGGTAGATAGATAGATAGATAGATAGATAGGCAGATACCTTTACTGCAAGATGTTAGTGATCTGAGAGTTAGTAAGGAATATTGGAATAAAAGGCCTTACATTTACTTGCCTTGGTCAGCTATCAGAGAAACTTGGACTATAGTGAAACTGTTGGGTTTTTTGTTTTTTTAAAAAGCACCTTATGAATTTATTGTTGTTCAAGAAATTCTGTCATGGAAAGGTCTAAGGTGTTGATATTATTATGTAACTGACATCGTGTGCTCATGACAGATATGTACCACAAAAGGACTTCTAACTTGGAATGAAACCTGTGGACAGATTTTTACCCTACATTTTTGTCATCACCTCTTACCTGAATTTGAGGTCTGTTTTCTTGTCCTATAGAGTCTATACTTGTCAGTTCCCATATTTTGGTCAACTTTTAAAAATAATATTCTTTCTTGGAATATATATAGTATGTGCAATGTTCACATGTACAAAATACTGTCACACATCATGCATTTTATTAATGTGTGTACACTTGTTCTCTTTCTCAGGAATGTTCTCTTCTTTGTGATACTGAAATAAAACTGGTGGAGAATCCATGGTGGCTGGATTCTCCTGTTGAAGTTCCTCTATGGGCTTATGTATTTGAATATTTAGTTCCCAGATAGTGTGAAGTTTGGGAAGCAGGTAAGGGGTGGATCCTCACTGGGGGAGTGGATCAGTGGGTCCTGGTATGGTGGTTTTATAGCCAAATCCCACTTCTTGCTGACTCTCTGACTCCAAACTGCAGGTGAAGTATAACCAGCTCTCTCGCTCCTAACGCCAGGGTTTTCCCCCGGCAAAAAGGAAGGAGCATTTTGAGATACACACAATAATAAATACTTCCTCTCTTAAGTTGTTTCTTTTCAGGCATTTGGGCACAGCGACAGCAAAAGAACTGATACACCTGGCCTGCATGAGAAGTGTACATTTTTCATGACTGAAGGAAATGGAGCAAGGTGATCGTGGTATGTGCCCCCAGCCATGGTTGGGCTTGATGGTAACTTACTTCACCCATCCTCCTGTCAGGAGTAACATGCTTTATGAGGTCATGTTCCCACAGAGACTGTTCGGAAATCCAACTCTACCCAGGTCCTGATCTCGTGTGCTGTCTTCTGCCTGTGGCTCCCCATCAGGCTGCAGGCATGTTTGTGTTTCTGGAATTTGCTTGGCCTGCTGTTGCTGCCAAGTCTTCACTTGGGCAATGTGGATTCCATTTGTGATTCTGGTAAACACAATATGTTTAAAAGGTACTGATGGGAAAAGGAATCCCAAAAAACTGTCTTGATATTCAAAAACCTGGCTAGAACAAGCTATTTATTTTTCAATCAGCATGAAACAAGTTGGTGAGGCCAAAGGGCAGCTGAATTCATTCCACAGATTTCTAGAAAGGGCAAGGAAAGGATTCTAAGTGTATTTCCAGTCAGCTCACTATGATTCATTTTGTTCTACCTGAAGTCATTCATGAGTTTGTTTTCTCTTCATTTACTTCTGTTCTCTCTGTATACACTTAGAATCAGTTTCTTCCTCTTAAATGTTCTAAATTCTTAGATATGAACAATGTGTGTATTGCCCACGTTCTCTAGTCCTGTTTTTTATTGTTGTTAGTTTTTACTACTTATTAGTTTGTTAGTTGAGGTTTTATGTCATTCAGATTGGTCTTGAATCTGTGATAGAACCTAGACTGACTCTGAACTTCAGACCCTCCTGTCTTCAACTCCCAAGGGCAAGGATGAGATGTGTGTGGACCACTGGGGATTCAACCCAAGACTTCTTGAATGGCAGGCAAACACTGCCTACTAATGCATTATCTCCATCACTCTGTCTGTTAATTTCCAGTTGTTAATTTCTCAATGCCTATTATGGCCCAGGCTACAACCTACAGAACACCAAAAGGATGCTGCAAATGCATCTTTGTTATACAATTCATTATAAGCAAAATAGATTATTTAAAAACATAAAGAAGCCCAAGGAGCTGGAGTAGTGTAGATACCTAATGACAGAAGCACTTGGGAAGTAAACCTTGGGGGATCTGGAATTAAAGCTCATCTTCAGCTACAGAATGAGTGTGACTCAGAAGTGGATGCTCACAGTCAGCTATTGGATGGAACACCGGGCCCCCAATGGAGGAGCTAGAGAAAGTACCCAAGGAGCTGAAGGGGTCTGCAACCCTATAGGTGGAACAACAATATGAACTAACCAGTACCCCCAGAGCTTGTGTCTCTAGCTGCATATGTAGCAGAAGATGGCCTACTCAGCCATCATTGGGAAGAGAGGCCCCTTGGTCTTGCAAACTTTATATGCCCCACAGAGGGGAACGCCAAGGCCAAGAAGTAGGAGTAGGTGGGTAGGGGAGCAGGGTGGGGGGGAGGTATAGGGGACATTCGGGATAGCATTTGAAATGTAAATGAAGAAGATATCTAATAAAATAATTTAAAAAAAAAGAATGAGTGCGACTGAGTTTAAAGGTCAGTCTGGGCTACAGGAGACTTTCTCAAATTAAAATAAGCCCCCAAAACATAAAGGAAAAGTGAGATCTTTTGAAAGCCTATTCTTCAAACTCAAAACATGCAATCATAGATACCCTGTTTTGCTATCTTGACCCTAAGAAAATCTAGTGGCAGAAACAAAAACATGACAAGAATTTACAGGGAAAGTGAACCAGATACGGTGAGAAGATTCACTTGTATAAACCCAGGGCACTTCTATATGCAGTAAAATGAAAGTGTATCTGTGACAATTTTCACTGGGATATTACCACCACCATAGAACATAAGCCCTTGGGGTTTATCCAAGTAATAGCCACTCCACACACATATATTTAGTGAAATTTTCAAAAATATTTGTCATGGGCAACAATGTTCTAAATATTGAAATCATACTAGGTATAGTGTACATTTGAAACATAGTCAAGAGACAAAGAAATGTAAAGAATGGCTAAATAATATACATTTTTGACATTTTGTTCATAAAGACTCTGTTCATTACTTACCAGAAGAAAAGAGGCAGCTAGGGATGAGCAGGGCTAGTATGTTAAGACATGCTCTTGAAGAGATGAGAGCCCTGCCCACTTCTCAGAATCACTCCTTCGGTTTCTTGCAGAGTGTCTTTCTTAGCTACTTCTCCGTCTCTCTTCCAGTGTTTTTGTTTTCCTTTATGTTGTTAAATCAGCTTGAAATAAGGGAAGTGCATTTACAGTTGGAGAACTTAAAACATCTCGAAACTGGGAGGTGGCTCTAATCTGCGAAGAATACACCTGTTCTGCCAACCACCCCCACCCAGCCCAGTCTCCCAATCTATGGAAAGCTTACTCCAAAACATTTCCGTTTCTATCACTTGACCTAACTCCTTTTGTCACGAGGAGTTGGGATACAGTCTCCACGAAGCACTGCTTGAAGGGTCTCGCTGATTCTCAGCTGTTCTCCACGATGCTTCCATTAATAGTGCATACTAGGGCCAGGCTCATTGGCCCTATTAGTTCCTCCCTGTGTGTACTTACTCCCACAAGGGTGACACGCAATCTGAATGGTCTACATATAATGCACGTGTAAATGAATGCTTCGATACATACATATTGTACACTGTCTTGTTACCCATAGGCCTTTTGAGTTCAAAACTGATATCATGAGTTGACTCATCTCTAAGGTCTGCAGCCACATGGTTTTCCCCCGTGGTTGGTGCCTACACTACCGCTGACCATCCTGATCTTAGCCTTCTCTCTCATTCTGTACCCAATGGGCTGAGCGACTTAGCAATGTCTGTCATCCAATAGAACCAACATGTGGTCACCTCTTTCCCTTACTGTCCTTCCTAGCATGAGCTGTCACCTGAACTGATGAGAGAGTTTATTATCAGGACTCCCTGTGCCCATCATTCCTTCCTTATCATAGATGTAGACAGACTTAAGCCTATGTTGGTGTCTTAGTCAGGGTTTCTATTCCTG
>NC_034600.1:74555725-74571020 GCF_900095145.1 Mus pahari | reverse complement strand
CTGTGTCAAGTTGACACAAACTAGCCAGTACAATTGGCTTATTCACTATTAGTTCAAAACCTTCCCTGGCTATAAGAGCCTCTAACATCGAGCTGGTGATTTATTCCCTGAAATATCTTATATTGCTTTCCTTATTTCCACCTCATCCAAGACACTAGTCCTAAAGGAGTGTGAGCAGTCCCACATGTGGCCCTGGGTTCTCCCAGCACCACACTCCAAACTCTACAGAAACGGGTTACATTATGTTTTGATCACTGATATACTCCAAGAAGCTCCAAGACCCTCTGACTTAAACAAGAATCTCAGCAAACATTTGTCGATCCAAAGAAGAATCAAAACTCTACCAACTGCACTAATTGAAAAACCTCTCCTAAACTACATAAAATTAAACATTACGTTTCATGGCCAACATCAGCTACCCCAGAAAACCCTCAGTGAGCTGGAATGCAAAGTCTGCAATGCGCTTGGATCCAGGTTTTACTTCTCTTTCACAAAGTTCCTTATCTAAAAAATCAGGACCACCTTCCACGGCTTTTGTTGTTTTGTTTTCAAGATTAAGCCATGCTGGGAGAAGGTTATATGGTGACCATGATGACCACCCACTATTTCCTTCTGAACCTGGCCCCGTTGTGATGGGCTGTCACTTTTCATAAAACAAGTGTTAAAAATACACCATAATTATAATGTGCAGCTGCATTCAAGGCCCCAAATAAATCTTATTAAGTCACAGTTCCTTAAAGAGTGATGGTTACTAGGGCTTTCCCATTCAAGCAGAAAAGCTTGTAATGGCCAGAGGGCAGCCTTCAACCAGGGATTAATAGGAGATGCCAAAAGAATCAGGGGAAAGACATCATTTCACAGGTTGAAATGGGGACAACGGCGGTTTGTTTCAGCAACGGAGAAACAGAAACGAGAGACTCCATCATGAAGTACACAGTCCCCAGACCCAGGCTAGCATCTTGGTTCAGCATCAGCCTCTCTTCTGCAGATCACAGTGAACCACTGGCCTGACCTTCCATCAAAGAAAACAGGAAGAACCCACAGGATCCTTGTGAGGATTAGTGAACAGCCACATATGAATTAAGTTACCTTTTAAGCAACAATTGTTTTGGACAAATAAGCATGGGAAAACAAAGAAAGGTTTAACTTACATACATTCCAAGTTAGAGCATTGTTTCCTCCAAACCAGTATGGACCAGTGAAAGGAAGGCTGTATACAGGTTCTTTGAAGGTAGAAATACAAAGAAAATATGAAGCTGAGGAGGTGTATGAAGTGCATCCATAACTCACGCCTCTCATTTTTTCCCAAATACAGTCTTTTTATGTAGTCAAGGGTGATCTTGAACTACAAAGCCCCCATCCTTCAGCTTCTTACGTTCTTGGGTTGCAGGTATGTTATAGCATGAGTGCCCACTCTCTGACTCAGAAACATTGGAAACCAGTGCCTAGTAACCCTGGCAATCATCAACCTAGGTTCTCTGGGAAGAGCTGTCGCAGATCCTTGTCTGTGTCACATAGCATCGTCTTACATGTGCCTGCTTTTATTTAATTATGTACTTCATATGTGGTTGTGTGTTTATATACAAACAAGCCACAACACATGTGTGGAGACGAAGGATAATGTTTAGAAGTTGGGTCTCTCCTTCCAACAAGTGGGGCCCTAGGTTTGTACACAAGTAGCTATGCTTTTCTCATGTTCCCTTACCTACTGAATCATCTCACCAGTGCTGAGACATACACTTCCTTAAGCATCTTTCCAGACCAAATTAGTCAGAGTCTCTGAGTCAGGGGTTTAGCAGTTTCAGTTGTTTTTTTTTTAAACTTAGCAGGTGAAGAAGTCGTAGTCAAAAGCACCCTAAGATTTTCACTCTGAGAACACGACATCACTGGGAGAGAAGTTACTGTGATGATCTATTGCTTTGCCCTAAATCAGCTTATAAAGTATGGTCACAAGAAAAACATACTTGCAACAATGTTCACTTAAAATGTCACACTCTTTGGATAGTATATAGAATCCTCAACTGAAAAAAAATACTACAACAACAACTTGTAAGAATTCATGTCACAACCAGAGAAAGACAGTAAGCAAAAAAAAAAAATCATAAATCACCAGATCAACAAACAAGCATGGATTACCCATGGAGAATTTGTAATAGTAGGAGTTAATTCAAATACAGAAAGAATGGGGAAAATACAAAAGACAAAACGCAAATTCTGCTGTAACAGCTAAGAAATTAGTGAAGCTCTAGTTGACTTAAGATGTGACCAACGATTCAATAGCAGCTTGTAGTCTGGGGACAGAGAGAAGGCAGCAGGGGCAGTTATGGGGTACAAGGCACATTCCTGTGCTCAAGGGGTATCCTGAGTACTCTGAGCTTTATTACTCTTGTTACAAAGATGCCAAAGGCTTAATGAATGTCTGTGTTTCTATAAACCCCCAAACCTCAGCCCTGGGTGGACAGTATCAGCAGCCTCAGTGAAGAACGCAGAGACAGAAAGAACTGGAAAATACCCAGAAAAGATCTGAGAGGAAGGAAAGGAAGTAAACATAGCAAAGAAGAATGTGAAACAATGCCCAGCTCTGGGATGCATTTCTGCACCAATCTGTGTGACTGTAGAGTTCAAAACTAAAAGGGAAAGTAAAGAGGAAAAGAGGGAGGAGGAGGAGGAGGAGGAGGAGAAAGAGGAGAGGATGCACCCCCCCCCACACACACACACACGAACTCTCTCTTCAACACATAGCATCAGACACAATCTACCAATAATATGGTTAAATCTGAGCTGTATATAGCTCTGCTAAGTATATACTTAAAACGAACAGATTTAAGTTTCAATTGATAAATTACTAGCACAGGAATAAAAACTAAAATCCCATCCATTTGGAATGTCAAGGCAATAAAGAATTAAAATGATAGAAATCTATTTTATATTAACGAGAACTGTTTATGATCACCAAATTCTCACAAAGCCCACTTGTAGTGTTAAAGTCTGTCTGGAAATATATACAAATACTCAATTAGTAGATTTTTAAAAACGTGATTTTTAAAATTAAAATGTTGGCTACATGTACTTAAAAACATTTTCTTTTATTTATTTTGTTTTTGTTCTTGAGATCATGCAAATCTGGCCTAGATTGGCTTCGATCCCAAGAAATATACTGCTTCTGCCTCTTGTGTGCTGAGATAAAAGGCATGCACCATCACACCTGGCTTTAGAAGCCAGTGTTATATCACTTTAGGTTGTATTCTCAGTGTCCCATCTGCACAGTAAACAATTTCTACAACGACATGTACTCTCATGTGACCAATACAGTAGTGTCCTCATGGGAAGTGGAGCTTAAGATGATAAGAGCCATGTGTCAAGACACTTCCATGGGGGAATCAATGGCAGATACAGAGGTACTAAAGCAGCCATTGGCCTGTGTTGTGTGAAGCAGGAAACCTTAATAGGGCTTGGGACATAGCTTTTCAGGACGTATAAAAGATTCTCTTGGTCCACAGGAGGGCTGGGGTGAGGGTCCTGAGCAGGAAGATAATAGGATTGTGATTGCCCCTTGCCAATAGCTTCACCTCTGTTTTCTAATGAGACCCGGGGTAATGTAAAGTTCCTGACTCTTCCGCATGCCTACGAACTTTGTGGTCAGCAAGCAGCAGAGCTGATATGCATTAAGTGTGGGTTAACCTACTTAGTGTCATGTTTAATAAATCTGACCTATGCCTATATGATCAGGGACACATGTGCTATTAAAGAAACACAGTCTCACTACAAGGGAATTTACGCCCATCTGCTCTGTGGTGTGTTCTGAAACAGTGCACATGCATGTGCACAAAGGAAGAATATTAAAAAAAAATCATTATTTCAGAACAATCTTTCCAACAATAATCCACAAAAACCTGAGAGGGTTACTCAAGGTCAGCAAATCCTAAAGGGACAAAGACAACTTCTTAGAGAGGAAGGCACACGTCGTGTTTCCTTAGGAGTAGTTCTTAGGGGCCAGGGGCAAGGCTGGTGCTCTTCGTGGCACTGGCGTGGCAGTCAGACCTGCGAGAGGCTGCAGAAGGACTCCGCCCCAGAGAGCTTGCTTCCACACAGCTCCATACCATATCTGGGGAAGGCTCATCCTCGTTTTCCACCCACTTCCCTCTAGGTTTAACTTGTTTTTTCTCGTTACCATGGTATCTCTACAAGTCCTAAACATCTCCCCAAACACAGGACTCTAATTAACAATAAAAATAGATGGCTCCTTCTAAGTGATGTCAATATACATGCAAACAGAGAGAGTACCAAAATCTAAAAGGTAAATTTTCAACTGAGAGGAAAATGCTTTGTTTAAAAAAAAAAAAATAGAAGGGTGGATCATAAAAACTTGAAGTGTTTGCGAAATAAGTGAACCAAAATTTCCACATACAATATGAGGTTTTAATGTAAGCAAAAATACAGAAATATTGCCCCATTTTTTCTAGCCTTATCTGCTAATAGTCTACACATTCTATTGATCTACAGTCTTATCACAGACTCACAATCTTATCTCCAAACTATAAATGTTCTAGGCCCATCTAACCTTTCTTTTATCTACTTAATTGAATTACAGAACAAAATGACAAGAGCATAAACTTTTAATATATTTAATATTTCATTCAGCTTCTATATGTTGTCCTCAGATCAGATGTCTTCATTGTGTCATCTATTTAAGAAATGCAATGATGTAAGCTCTACTCTGATCAAGTCTGAGGCTGACTGTTGGAGCCCTGAGGGCCCTAGGCCTTCATGACAAACAGGGCTAGTGCCTGCCTCAGGGTCATCGGCTTACTCACACCCTAAGCTCCCTCCTGTATAGCATCTTCAGTTCCCTTCAGTGCTAATGTCTTCTTTCCATGAATGACCAGAGCAGTTCAGTTCTGAATTATCCTACAACACTCTCTCTACAGGGGTTATGTTCCACAGAACAATCTTCCTAGAACAGATTGTGTAAGACACCATGATGTGCACTAAACAAAATTAATGGAAATAATGAGCTGCCTCTCCATCACTCAACAGATCCAAGGATTATGAAAATGTTACAGGAACTAGTTCCTCATCCATAGCATAAAACAATGTGTTTTACACAATGGAATCCCTGGATCTCTACACAGAATCAGGCCTCTATCTTTCTCCATCCCTCTTCCCATTCAGAAAACTGCCTCAGGTGTTTTTATGTTTGTTTTCCGCAAACTCCCTTCTCTTTGTTTGTCCCTCCACTCACCCTACTAACTTCTTTGAATACACTGTATAGGACATTAGCTTTTTATCTCAATATTCACTCTTCTTCCCTAAATTTCTCAGTATCCCACACTCATTCATTAATGGCTAAACTCTTGCTGCAGCTAAAATTGAGCATCCTGTGACCAGAAGCTTTGTCTACTTTTAAAAACTCCAAATGCATGAGTTACCCTCAATATTGTCATTAGGTACTTTCTACCATGAATGGAATGGCCACATCCCCCCTAATCTTTTCTTGGTCATTTGAATCATCACAATACATTCATGACTCAGTCAGATTAAATCTCTCTTAAAACAATCAAGACTCAACTGGATTACTAAGATAATAGTATGAAAACCCACGCAACATTATTGGACTGTAAATTTGCAAATTCATTGAAAGCCTAGACAGCCCACTCCTGGTTGTGGTTTCAGTGACTGAGTCTAATAGGATCCAAATGCTCGAGGGAGGGTGCTTCTATCAGTATTTCCCCAAAGCCACTTCAATTTCTGATGAAAACCTTAACATACAAGAGTGATAAAGACGAAAAAAGAATTACACATTCTTACAGGCGATTCCCCCTCTAGAGCTTCTTTTCAATAGTAGTGTTCATGGTACATTGTGCTTGCTCACACTGAACCTAGGCAGCGTGTGATCTTATTAAGTACTCGTGGTATTATAATATTTCTGAATCCTTAGAAAAACAAAGGTGTTGATTGTAATGATAATATCGCAAAGTTTTATAAGACAGATGTTTTATAAGAAAGATATCTCTGCCATAGCGGCAATTTTACTTCTTCTATTGATGAGCACTTAGATGTTCTGATCGAGAGAGCAACCGTTATTTCATACATACAGTTTGGTTTGTTTGCCTGTTTGTGCTTGCATCCAACTATTCCAAACACCTGCATAAGCACATTAACTGGACCTCTCACCTCTTAGTAAATAAAAACTCTGTTACAATGACTATGTATTAATATCATGTTTTGGAATACTGCAAAAAACAAGTGTACTTTTTTTTTTTTACTCTGATTTGCAACAAACTAAAGAGCTACATATTTCTAAGTTCATTTCTAATTTTACCATTTCAGCAATTTATTTTAATTGAATATTGTATAATCACAGCTAAAACCATCTAAAAGAGGTGAGAAATATTCCAATTACAAATTAGGAAAAAAAAGCAAAACTCCTGCACTGGCTTTTACTTTTAAACTGTATCCTATGGGAAACAGAGGCCTTTATACAAATGTGAAAATCTGCCTTGCAATACATGTGTAAAGATGCTAAACCAACTAATTTAGAAAGCAATTAGAACCTGCAATTTACTTTTATTAAAACAAGGACCTCGATGACTGCAACGTGGTGTTTATATACATTAGTTCTTAAAGACAGCTGACCAATCTCCACTATTTCAAGGCTTTGTATAAAACGTTCCACCCTACCAAAGTAACAAGCATAAGTCATCTCAGTACATCTCCCTAAACGGCCATCAACACATCACTACTGTGGTCATACACATCACTAGTGGATGGCCAATCATCACAATGCAAGATAATTTGATTGTATTCTAAGGGATACATGAAGATAATGTTTTCAGAAATCTCTACTGCCGATCACAATCCAGAAACAGATTTATAACGGATTTAGCATTCTGTTAAGGTAAGAGAATTCTAAAAGGTAAAGGAATATTCTTCTTTCTACTGTCCTGTAGCTTCTAACATTTTAGGAAATGGCTTTAAGTAGAAAACAGCCCCTTACGCATCCTGATTAAACGCAGGCCACTTTCACTTCTTCGGAGTATTAACCAAATATTTCCTTCTTCTCTTCCTAATGTGCTGTACTGTGATTCACATTCATGTTTTAGAGACCCAGTGGGGCTTCTCTGGTGTGTTCCCGATAGGTGCAGACTAGCACCTCATGGGCCCTTCTACTCAAACTTCTGGTAAACCTCTACAGCCAGGCAGTGTCTAACACAACTGGGTTTTTTGGTTTGGTTTGGTTTGGTTTGGTTTTTATTTTGTTTTGGTTTGTTTTTTAGATAATGTCTTTATATACATTTCAAATGTTATCCCCTTTCCTAGTTCTCCTCCGAAAACCCCCTATCCCTTCACCCCCTCCCCCTGCTCACCAACCCACCCACTCCCATTTCCTGACCCTCGAATTCCCCTATACAGGGGCATAGAACCTGCATAGGACTGAGGGCCTCTCCCCCCATTGATGACCAGCTAGGCCATCCTCTGCTACATATGCAGCTAGAGCCTTGAGTACCACCATGTGTTTTCTTTGATTGGTGGTTTAGTTCCAAGGATCTCTGGGGGTAGTAGTTAGTTCATATTGATGTTCCTCAAATGGGGCTGTAAACACTCTGGTTTCTTTTCAGATCCTGTAAATCTTTCGCCTTTTGCTAACACAACTGTTAAACCCCAATATGAAGCTGATCTACTGAACGTTTCTCATCAAAGGCTTAACTCGGTGCACTCTCAACCATGACTCAGAGGGCTCTGTCATGCCACATCTTACAGTCACCTGTCATTGAATTATTTCTTTCATCACACCTGAGCTGCTGGAAACCTACACTCTTGAGTACAGTCAATGTTATCAAACAGACCAACTCAGCTCTTGTCAAGATCCCCTGCAAAGGTCTCCTGACTGTGCTAGACGCTCCAGTATGGTCCCCAAACAATTAGGGCAGCAAAGGAAGGAAGGAAGGAAGGAAAGAAGGGAGGGAGAGAGGGAGGGAAGGAGGGAAGGAGGGAAGGAGGGAAGGAGGGACGGAGGGAGGGAGGGAGGAAGGAATCCTTCTAAAATGTGAACTGACTTATGCCACATATCAAAACCCCACAGAATGAAATCTATACTGAATCACAAAGGCAGCTTGGTTTGACCTCTGACCTTCCAGTTTAACTCAACATCACACATCATCCTGGCATCTCCTATTATGTGTCCTCCCCACACACCTCAGCCAGTTGATCTCCATGACGTTCTTCATGTTCACTCCCCAGCCTCACTCTTCAGGAAGCTAAACTACTGGTTCCTCGCCTGTCCAGTCATCATCTCCCCATCGACTGTCTATGGTCCCACCTTCCTGATATTTTATACTAAATGACATCTTTTCAGTGAGCATCTCTGACCACTCTACTTACAACCTCAGGAGACGGACCTCCCTTCTGGTACACAACACTTACAAGTTGCTTTGTGACTGTAAAAGACACACTACCTCCCGAAATGTTCTACACTCAAATCAAGTAAAACTGGGTTTAGTCAAAAAGGCTTCTTTCGCATGTAGATTTAACCATATTTTCATAGGTATGTCTGTTAATATGGGTCATTAGTTGTGAAAAGCTCTTCAAATCTTCTTTATATGCTATAATACTAGTATTTTTTCTTTGAATATATAAAGGTAATTTCAACCATAATTTATATTTGCTGAAATATTTCCCAGACAGAAATCCTTGGAAATACTGAAGTGTCCACTAACCACACGACCCCAGTCCATTTCAAGAGACCCAAGGTTTTGTAAAAGCTAAACAGAAAATAACTGTCATATTTCATGTGTTGAAAGAGCTCATGGTACATATAAATGTTTAGGAAACTTAAAACTTTAACACATTCCTTATCATTAACACTAAAACAGTCATTTAGTCCATTAGCTATGGTTGGTAAAAGGGTGAGCATTCTGAAAAGTGACTAAAAACACAATAATCATCCTCCTGTTAGTGACTGTTCTTTCCTGTCCACACTCCAGCCCTCTGTCAGAGGGGGCTTCTGTTTATCATAGCTATTAGGCCACTGCTTCTAGGCTTAACTCCAATCTATTTCCTTCCAGACATGAAGAAACCCTTCCATTCTCAGCCTCTTGACAATTCTCAAACTGCTTTATAGTTATTGTAAATCCATTTTGAATACATTTAAGGTGATACAAACAAGAGCTACATTAAATTGAACATGAATGAAATAGAGTGGATATTATTTGGAGACACAAGTTAAAATAAAAAGCCCTCCACATCCAATTCAGAAGGAAACTTAAGGCTAAAATAATATATTAAGTCCATTCAGACTTCAAGAGTGGACGAACAGAGCTCAGAATTAGATTCTGAAGCTTGGTATATTACACCCCATTCTACTTCAGCAACATAGCCAGAAGTTATCTCTTCTATCATATTTCCCTTGAATTTTATGTTTAAGTGGTTTCTTCCTAATAAAGATGAAAACTTTCTCTTCAAGAAAATGAATCATAGGTCGATATTCATGTGCATTCTCCATTGTACCCAGCACATTGTTATGCAAATAGATACTCAATAATAAAACTGCTGATTGCCAAACAATTGCTGTTTCTTAGCATGAATGTTGTATCCTGAAAATATTCTCTTTTAGAGCTTGAGGGATGTAGGTCTCAAAGGATTTTGCTCAACAGGAGTAAATCAAATTACAGGGCCAGAAATATCACACCAGGACCCTAAGCACAATAGATCCCCTAGCTAAGGAACCAATTATTTTTGATTGGAATAGGCATTACATGGGCAGATGCTACTAGGACAATAAAATTATTAATAACTTCCTGCAGTAAATTCAATTATTCAGATAATAGGTGCTTACATATAAGCTATATGGGCAGAACAAGAATGCAAGGGAGGTTTTTCCTACTAATTCTGACTTTTATAAAAATAATAATAATAATACTAAGTCCAAGCCCAGGAAATTGAAGTTAACAATTCCTAAGCAAACATCAGTGTGCCCTAACCACACAGTCAGCATACATCAGTGTGCTCTAAGCACACAGTCAGCATACATCAGTGTGCCCTAAGCACACAGTCAGCACACATCAGTGTGCCCTAACCACATTGTCAGCATATATCAGTGTGCTCTAAGCACACAGTCAACACACATCAGTGTGCTCTAAGCACACAGTCAGCACACAGTGTGCCATAAGCACACAGTCAGCACACATCAGTGTGCTCTAACCACATTGTCAGCATATATCAGTGTGCTCTAAGCACACAGTCAACACACGTCAGTGTGCTCTAAGCACACAGTCAGCACACAGTGTGCCATAAGCACACAGTCAGCACACATCAGTGTGCTCTAAGCACCCAGCATAGAATTCAAGCTGTCACTTGGGCTTTGCTTCTCCCATAAAAGTAAATTTCTGTTCAGCCCGAATTCCAGAATATTGTAATCATATATATGAAGAAAATATAAAAGAAGACAATATACAATTAGAGATAGTAAAGAAACTGGGTTGTTTAAGACAACAGCTGAATTTACAACAATAAATTCTAGAATTCTCTTCAACAACTCTGTATAAAAGCCTTGTGAGTATTTAAAGTCAGAAGAAGTCACCTAAGCTAATAGGCACTTATTTAAGGTTTCATCTGAGGTGCACCTGGGACAGAACCTGGAGTCCTTTTAACAGCTTAGGGCTGCTCTTCTGCTCCCTCACCGCTCTATCAAACCCTGATCATGAATGTGAACTAGAGCATGATGCAATAACTTTCTTAGAGCTCAGAGCAGCTTCTCCAAGTCGTAACTGCTGCTTGGTTTATTTGTGTTCATCAATAACCAATGACATTTTCCTCACAGGGAAAAAAAAAAAACCCGAAAGTTCCAAGAGTCAGGTCCCAGAAAGACAGAATGGAGTAGTCATTTACATCTAAAGTCCAACAAGCGCTGCTACAATCCCTAGAAATCCATACTACATTATTTGGTGCAGATCATCATTGTACTACAAAAGAAATACAGAAGCAACGTCAAGCTCAGAAAGCACTGCAGGTTAAATTTAGAAATCCCTTGACCGTGATTCATAGAACTTGAGTCCACTTGTAGGGAAGACAGTTACTGTTTTCATCCCAAGGTGTCACCTCTGGAAAGACAAGCTTCTTTCTCAGTCTCAAGTCCCCCGGCACAGTCTGGCAGTCTCCGCAGTGGCTTCACAGTTAACTTGACTGGACGGACGCACTTGTCTACACACAATCTGTGTTAACAGACCCACACTACTGTGGATTAGATAATCCTTCACTACAGAGGCTCTCCTGAGCAAGGCGAGACACCGGAGACTTCTCTGGTCTCTACAACCTAGAGGTCCTTAGCAGTGGCATCTCTCGTACCCAGCTGAGAAAGAAAAACAAAACAAAACAAACAAACAAACAAACAAAAAACAACCTCAGCCAGTGACTAAAAAGTGACCCACAGAGCCTCAGCATCCGCCGTTGAGAAATCACCACAAGCAGGCCCATCGGACCTCGGGTGATTTATTGCCTTAAATCGGTCAAAATGGGTGAAAAAGAAGATAGTTTACAAGAAGATAGTTCACTCACAGATATTCCTTTCGGGATGATCATCAAACTGTTCTGAAGTTCTTTGTACTCCCCCCCCCCCAATCTGTAGCTCTTTTATTATTGAGGGAAAGAGGTTTCCAAAGAACTCAGAAACACTATCTGGTTTGAGGGGGAAAAAAATGTATCAACTCTAGAAGGAATGGAGAGTGAGAAGGGGAAGTGAGACAGAGGACGTAGAAGGTAGGAACAGGGAGGACTTAAGTTATGGTCTCTGGCTTTGAAAGAGAAGAGAGGGGTAGGTCAGTCAAGGAATATGGCCACCCCAGAAGGCAGAAGAGGCAGGACATGGATCCTCTCAGTAAGTTTCCACGACTATCACCACCTGGATGGTACCTGAATTTAAGTGAGACAGAAGCCAGGCAGCACTTTAGGAGCGTATGTATGTGGTGTTTTATGTCCCTGTGACATGGTGACCTCTTACTCTGATGACAGGTGGCAGATAACTAATGCTCTCCTATATAAGACACCCAGGGAAGACGAAGCCAACCATCAAAAATTAACAAAAACTTCCCAGTGCAGAATGCTGAAACCTCCATGGTTACGCAAATGTCACCGAGTCACGTGAATGCTCTATTTAAAAATCAGAAGGATTTAGATAATGCCTACAATGCTCAAGTTCTTAAAAAAAAAAAAAAATCACTTCAGGAAGCTACTGGGAGAGTCTAAAGAGATTCTGAATATAAAATGTCCGGCGTGGTGCCTGGCTCATGCTAAGGTCCAAATAAAGGCTTGTTGTGCATATTCTACTGTGTTTCCCCACAGACAAACAGGGAACCTTTGTCCCAAAGGTACTCTTCCCTGTGTTGAATTAATCACAAACCACACCAGTACCCATGCAAAATGCACAGGCAGAGAGGGAAGTCACAGGCCACTCCACTGCACTTAGAAGTCTTAGTATAATCAATAGCTGTGTGCTACTCTGAGTGGTCCGGATCAATACGTGATTCCAATTATCATGCACACTATCCGAGCCTCCACCTCTGTCTGTGACACCTTCCCAGGAGCTGGAGATAATTATGCCTTCTCATCCAGGCTCCAAGTGGATACCACAATTCTGTCTATAGGACCACACAAATCTGATCTAGGCTGCTGTTTCATGCTCCTTGGACTGCCAAAGCATCGTGACCTTGCCGAGCATGCCCAGCTGGTTGGCCGAAGCAACATGCGCTGAAGCCAGGGAAGGATTCAACAAGTCAAGTTATTCCAGGAAAGCACCAACTTGCTAAAGGCTCAAGTGCTAATTTTATATCAAGTTAATTCTATGCCAGGAAAAAAAAAAAAAAAGAAGAAGAAATTGCCCTTTGCTCAAGTGTTGGACTCATTTCAGAGAAAATGTCCAATGATTATTTGAGGCAAGAAATAATTGCTGGTTTTGTTTTTATTTGAGGGGGAAGAAAATACAAATCACAGAAAACATTGCAGGCTCAGAAGAACATGTCAGATTATTATAATCAGCCAATCAGAGCCTTAATGAGCTGTTTAAGACTTCCCTTCTCCCTTCCACACGGAGATGATGGCAGTTCAATCTGGCAGAAGATGCTGGGGCTACCATGTGAGCAGTAAGTGATCAGCACTTTTGAAATTACCATTTATTAGTGCTGAAAGGAGCTCCAAGAGCCAATCCCTTTGGCTGTTGGTCAGAGAGTAGAAGAGTTCATTGTTTAATCCCATGAACAGTAGCGCCCCAGCACCGAGGCATGGGGAACAAAATAAGGAAAAAAAATAAGAAAGCAAAAAATATTCTAACTCTCTGGATAGAATCACTAATTGGTATTGGCACAAAGCTCTCAAACGTCCCGTCCCACTGGGAGATGACTCTGGGGGTTTGAATAGGAATCACACCCAGAGACTCATGTGCACTATTAGGAGGTGTGGCCTTTTTGGAGTATCTGTGCCTTTCTTGGAGGAATTGTGTAACTAGGGGGTGGGCCCTGAGGTCTCAGAAGGTAAAACCTGTTCACTTCCTGCTTCCTGTTGATATCATCGTAGAATGCTCAGCTCCTTCTCCAGGACCATGTCTCCCTGCATGATGATAATGGACTAAGCTTCTGAACTGAAAGCCAGAGCCAAGTAAATGATCTCCTTTCTAAGAGCTCATAGAAAGGGACCTATCATGACTGCCCTCCGAAAGACCCAACAAACAGCTGATGCAGATATTTGCACCCAACCAATGGACAGAAGCAGCTGACCCCTGTGGTTGAATTAGGGGAAAGCTGGAAGAAGCCGAGGAGAAGGGCAATCCTGTAGGAAGACCAGCAGTCTCAATTAATCTGGACACCCAAGATCTCTCAGACACTGGACCATGAAATAGCATACACCAGCTGATATGAGGCTCCCAACACACATACAGTAGAGGATTTCTGGGTCTATGTTCATTCAGAGATGATGTACCTAACCCTTAAGAGACTGGAGGCCCCAGGGAGTTTAGAGGTCAGTTTAGGGGTGGGGACAGGGACATCCACATGGAGATAGTGCTGTGGGGAGGAGGTATGGGACGTGGAATAGACGGAGGGTGGATCAAGGGGGAAGGGGAATAAAATATGGAGTGTAAAACAATACATTAATTAAATAAAAGAGTTCCTGTAATCATTCTATCTCTCCACAGCAATAAAACCTTAAAAAAAAAGACAACCACAGGCCTTGCTGAGGCAGGATATCCAACACACACATGCGTGCACACACACACACACACACACACACACACACACACACACACACACTGAGTGGCCTGGGGTAGGAAGCGGTCATGCTGCATGGGCCACATCCAGCCTCACACCTTATTGGCAGAGGGAGCAGGTACAGGGCGTGGTCTCCCACAACAGCTCTTTACCTATGCATCTATGGTTTTCTCTCTGGTGGACATATGGCCATGACTATGGACATCATTATCTATGACAACTGGGGATGGAATCCAACAGTCACTCAGTGAATTAGAGTGTTGCGAAATGTCCAGCAATGTAAAGAGTAATTCGGATGTCATTCAGTCCATGTTGTAGACGGGACTTAGGTGGACAAAGTTTAAGCTATACGGAAGCAGGGTCTGTCAAAGCTTGCTCGTCCCATTAAAAATGGAACAACAGAGACACAGTAACCAAGCTGCACAGTCAGAAATATCAGAGTCCCAAATCTGCTTATAGCAAACATGCTTTCGCAACATCCCCTTGACATAAACAGGCCTGCTGATAAATGAAAGCTCTTTGGATTCCCTCCTCTGTACACAAAGTTGCTAAAAATATTTCCAGAGCCAGTCTGGCTTGCAGGGCACAGCAAGAAACATGTGACTTCCCCATCTCCTAGACAACAGAGAATCTTTCCTGTCCACTGCTACAGTTCTGCTCACTTGGTTGTCACCATCGGCTGCCCTACACGCAAGCACTGACTGAGGTGAGGGTGTCTGCCAGAGAGCCCATCCCTTCAGAGCATGTAGCAAGTCCAGTGAGGATGTTCGCCAGAGATCCCCTCCTTTCTCCGTGACATCTATTTCTTGAAGAACTAACACATTTGTAATCATCAGGAGCTACTGACAACTGGTGGCTTCTGAAGGGTAGGAGAGCATTAGTTTTCCTCACGGTATGGCTTCTGGTAGTTGGACCATGCTCTAGTGGATGTCTCCACCAGCATCCGGGCAGCACAAACTGAACTTGGTGCCGGTGGTGCCAGTGGTGGTGGTGGTGGTGGTGGTGGTGGTGGTGGTGGTGGTGGTGGTGTGTGTGTGTGTGTG
>NC_034600.1:74551214-74555003 GCF_900095145.1 Mus pahari | reverse complement strand
TCTCTCTCTCTCTCTCTCTCTCTCATTTTTCGAGACAGGGTTTCTCTGGAACTCACTCTGTAGACCAGACTGGCCTGGAACTCAGAAATCTGCCTGCCTCTGCTTCCTGAGTGCTGGGATTAAAGGCGTGTGCCACCACCGCCCAGCTAAATCTATTCTCTTTAGACAGTGATACAATAGATTCATCCAAGGCTCCTTCATACACACACCACCACCACCAACACCAACACCACCAACACCGCCACCACCGCCACCATCACCACCACCACCACCACCACCAGAAGATTTTGGTGTGAAAAAGTGGAGCCCAGTTAAGCTGAAGTGTTTTCAATATAAGGAAAGCCTGGGGAGACGGCTCAGCAGTTAAGAGCAGGTGCTGTTCTTCCAGAGGACTGAAGTTCAGTTCCAGGTACCTACATCTAACGGCTCACAGCAGCCTGTGACTCCAGCTTCAGGGGATTCTAAAGCCTCCTTTGCCCTCTGCAAGCACACACACACACACACACACACACACACACACACACACAAACATTTGGAATACACACACAATTATTAAAAATGAATCTAAAAAATTAATAAGCTGTAAACAATATTGTACTTCATCCTGAAATGGCCAGGCTTCAGACTGAAGGATGAAAGCCCCATCTTTTCCCAGCCGAACAAGACAGTGCAGAGAAGGCGGGGCTATAGAGCAGTTGTACTTAACTCTAGCTCGTCAAGGATATGCAGAAATGCACCCTGGGAGGGAAGAGGCTGCTTGTCATCAGTAGTATGCATTTATCTCCCAATGTAAAGCGAGTCGTAAAGTTTGTTTTTTAATTGATAGGCCCTGAGTTTACCATTTTATCACAATACTAAAATCTATATGAATACACAGTATGTAACACACCTCTTCGTTCTCAACCAGTCAAGAAATGTGAGAGTTGGAAATACAGCATCCACTGTATTACTGATGGAGCCAAGCCACCAGCTTGGGTCAGGAGACAAAGCATTTCCACAACTTGCCTTTCAATGAAACCCTCCCAACTGAGTAAGGCGCCAGGTCAAGTCTGCCCCTAGGCTAGCAATTCACATGGATGTGACCAGAGGGAGTGTGTGCACAGCTCAGTTCCAGCCTTGCACGACAACCTGGCTTTCTACTAGGCTGGTTAACACAGTGGGGATGGTGGGTGCTGCTCCAGTGTCAAAGCAAAAGTATATTAACTGTTAGCATTTCCTCTAGGCTCCGCCCAACAGTCACCTAGCAACAGCCAGGCATGCACCTGGTTCACTGTAAGGAGGACCATTCAGTGCTCTCTCGCTCTCTCTCTCTCTCTCTCTCTCTCTCTCTCTCTCTCTCTCTCTCTCTCTCTCTCTCTCTCTCCCCCCTCCCTCCCTCCCTCCCTCCCCCATGTATCCCCAGTCAGTCTCTTCTCTTTCTCTTTCTCTCTCCTCTCTTTGTATCCTTCTCTGTCCCCCTTTCTCTGCCTCTACCCTTTTCCCAATAAACTCTCTTTTACACCAAGCCTGTGGCTCAGCTGACTTCTCAGAGGAAACACTTCAGCATGGGCCCACCCAGGAGCTGCCTTCCACCACCCCACCTCAGTCATTTTATAAAACACAATAGTAACCTCTTCTTATCTACGGTTTATCTAACTCTGGTTTTGGTTACTTTTAAATAACCAAATTTTGAAGATTCTAAAAGGGAAATTCTAGGGAGTGGAGAGATGGTTCAGTGGGTAAGAGTGCTAGCTGCTCTTGCAGAGGACCCAGGTTTAATCCTAGCACCTGAACAGTGACTCATAACCATATGCAAAGCTAGTTTTAGGGGATCCAGTGCCCTCTTCTGATAGGCAGCAGGAAGTATGTGGTGCAGACAAGACTGTAGGCAAAGTATCCAAACATATAAAAAAAGTTTTTAATGTAAAGGGAAAATTCTAGAAATAAACAGTTTGAAACTGCACTTTTTGTTTTGACAATCATGATAATTTCTTCCATCTAAGTCATTCCTCCCTAGATATGAATCACCCCTTTGCTAAAAGCAGTCATGTTGGGGCTGGAAAGAAGACTCCGTGATTAAGAGCACTCGGTGCTCTTCCAAAGAGCCCTGATCCAATCCCCAGCTTCCACATGGAGGCTCACAACCGTCTCTACCAACAGTCCCAGGAAATATAATTCCCTTCTTTGTCCATGGACACGGCATGCAGTTGGCGCACAGATACCTTTAAGCACAATACCCATACACATAGAACAAAAATAAATAAATAGATACATACATACATACATACATACATACATACATGCATACATAAAATCTCACACAAATTTAAAGAGCGGCCCTGCTGCATGTACTGCCTATCTGTCTCACAGTCATTCAGTAAAACGATCGCTTCTCTGATACACTTGGTTCAGTATTAGCCACAGTCATGGGAATCTATAGCATGCAAGCTTCTGCAGAGAGAGAAAGATGGGATAAAGGAAAGGAGGGAGTTTTCTACAGAGAAGTGGAATGGGGTGGAGATGGAGCACCTTCCAACCCTCTTTCAGAGCCTGCCAATTCACTGGTGAACCTCGAAGGTCTACCCCTCACCTACCATTCAGCGAGAACAGCAAGATTTAATAAGACTTTCTTTCATCCTGAACACTACGTCATGAGAAATACTTCCTAACCTCAAAGCCACACAAAACAGAGACGCAGAATCAAGTATCATGGATGTAATGATTTTAACAGGAAATCGGTTCTGTAACGTGTCAGCCAGGTAGCCTGTGCTAAAGCAGGGGAAATCCTCTTACCAATTTTGAAGGAAGGATATGACCCAGATAGGTTTAAAAGTAGGTAAGAAATAATGTTTAGTATTACTGACTAATTTGAATATTCCAAACACTTATAGTAATAACAATTATAAATCATTTATCCCAAATTGGCTTGCACAGATAGAATACAAGCATAATTTTTGGCCTCTGATTGCATTCATGGGTATATTCCCTTACTTTAGGTGGATAGCTTAATTTTTTTTTTTTTTTGTATTAAAGTACAAAAGCCTTATTCTTTCACAAACAAAGGTTTCCACTTTGTTGAATCATTCTGGGAGAAACCTGTGTTCTTCTGGGTTTCAAATCTTAGATCCAGACTAGCTATTAGTCTGTTATTGTATTCAGTTCTTCAACCTGAAATTATTTCCCTTACCCACAGCCTCAGGTCTTGCTTCCTAACTCCGTAATTCACAGTTAGATTCATGCAAACATACCCACCACTTCTTACGATTGGTAATCTAAGAATGTATAGCGCTATTCAAAACTTTCTTGCCTAGAAAGAAGAATGAGTGCTGGAAAGCATCTTAGACCCTGGGACCGGGGACTAAAGTGGACTGAATGTGCCCCCTCTTCCCCAAGTTCAAGGATGACACCTGAACAACCGGTGTGGTGATACTGACAGATAGAGCTTCGGGGAAAGAAATCAGGTTTACAGAATTCTACAAAGTTAGGGGTCTTGTCCTGTGGCTAGTGTCCTTACAAGAAGAACAGACACCAGAATACATTATATCATGTTTTTCTACAGTAGCTCAAGGTGCTAACACCATGGCAATGGATAGATTCTGATACGTCTACAATGATGTAAGACCTCAAAGGCTGGTTCTCTGACATAGCTTTCTTAGCTTCAACACAGTCTTATAAAGAACACTCTTAAGCTGGAAAGAACCCAGATGTC
The DNA here is from genome assembly GCF_900095145.1 of Mus pahari. Classification (NCBI taxonomy): domain Eukaryota; kingdom Metazoa; phylum Chordata; class Mammalia; order Rodentia; family Muridae; genus Mus; species Mus pahari. The sequence continues at coordinate 74,551,315 of NC_034600.1, read as the reverse complement.
CCCCAATAGAGGAATGGATACAGAAAATGTGGTACATTTACACAATGGAGTACTACTCAGCTATTAAAAACAATGAATTTATGAAGTTCTTGGGCAAATGG
>NC_034600.1:74536783-74550704 GCF_900095145.1 Mus pahari | reverse complement strand
TCTCTCTCTCTCTCTCTCTCTCTCTCTCTCTCTCTCTCTCTGTGTGTGTGTGTGTGTGTGTGTGTGTGAGTGTGTGTATGGTTGTTGGCTCGATGCCTGACAGTGGGGATGTCTCTGACTCTTTTGCCTGATCTTCGGACCTTTTTCCTCCTACTGGGTTGCTTTACCTGGCCTTAATGTGAGGGTTGAGTCTTCCCGAACATTGTTGTGCCATGTTCAGTTAATGTACCTGGGAGATCTGCTCCGTTCTGGGGGAAGACTGGGGTGCAGATCAGGAGGGAACAATATGGGAGAGAAAGGATGGGGGGGGGAATTCGAGGAGAAGAGGGAGGGGAAGCCGTGGCTAAGATATATCATATGAGAGAAGAATAAATAAAAATTTAATTTCAAAAATTAGTTAAACACAGTTGTATTCACTAAATATACCTAAATACCACTAAAATAAATCACTAGATATGGAGAGAACCCTACCAAATATTTCTGGGCATTTAATAATGTTACAAATCATGTGCTAAAGCACAGCTCTATTCTGATCTATACTCGCCCTGTGGTTTCTAACTCATTTTTTTTGCAGTTTTAATTGACATCAAATTATGAATATTTTTAAACTTCATTATTATATAGTCAACTTAAGTAAAGATAAGTCAAGCTCTAAAAAAATAACCACAACTAACACTAGTATTGAGATCAGGAAGTTTTCCATTTCACTTTTAGTTTTAATAATCCTCCTTCAGAGTGTTATATAATTTTATTAATAAATTTATAAATTTTATAAATTATATAGTTTTATATAAGTTTAATAATTTCCTTCAGAGTTGTATAAAAATATCCAACTAAATCAGCTAGTAGCTTTTAAGTTATCAGTTTCCTTTCAGCATATCCTTACATATCTTTCTGGTTTCATGGTAGTGGTTGAGACTAAGGAAACTAAGTATGTATGTCAATCATGTCCAAAACAGTACCAAAATTTAGGGTTCAATTTGGGTTGAGAATATTTTCTTAAATTTCTGGTATACTGAGTTGTTGATTGTGCATAATTTCGGGATTTGTCATATTTTAGGCATTGACTGGAAGTGTTAGCTGGTCTGTTTCTCTATATTCCTCACTTCCACGCCTTCCCCTTCCAAGGTTGATGTTGAGGACCATCTCTTCTGTCTGTAATGAGATTCAAATAACACTTCTGCATGCTCATGACCAACAGGGTTACTAGAGAGGAAACTGGTGGTGGGGACCTCAATATGGCCCCACATGAGGACCAGTGATTGAAGCTAAAGGAGGCAAATTCCTCGTAGACGAGGTCCTAACTAAGTCCTCCATCCTCTTGTTTGGCTTCTCGGCTTTCATATCAGCTGTGTTGCTCCTTTAAATTCCTCTGTTGCAAATCCTAAAGTGACTTGTAACTGATTTTTTTTTAAATTTTTTTTAACCATTTCTAGGTTCTTAGGAATGGTAACAGCACAGTTATTGGCAATGGCCAGTTGCACCTGCTTTCCTTCATTCTTTCATATTTTTCTCTTTCCCGTATGCCTTCAGATAAGCACATGGCTCATTATCCATTGGACACTTTTCTCGTCCAGTACATACATTAAATACTGTCACATGTCAGTACTGAGAAGGTATGCTCTTTGAATTATAATTGCGTTCTGACGGAAATTATAGTACATGGTTTCTACAAGCCTTTGTGGTGTCTCAAAGTTACTTCTAAGAATTTTGAATTAGTACTGCAAATTAGATTTAACTCGTAAAAACCTTTTGAGAGATATTTATCAATTACCATTATTATCAATATTTGAATACCCTTAGAGCTGCTCAGCCTGTAACGCTGAAGTCATCTGTTGTGAAAGATTTACTTCACATAGCCATTCCATCTATGGGAACAACAACATCACCGATGATTATAAATATACCTTATTTCACTGTAGGAAAGTCTCCACCGTACAAGTAAAAGAAAACTCACCTACAAATTATAGACAAGTTCCATTTACATGTTATGTGTTATTTTATACATGCCTGCTATTCACACATATCTGTTTACCTAATAACTCGAAATATTTACGTACCACAGAGTATTCAGCAAAATTAGTGTTTTCTGATATTGGGATTAACAAACTGAATATTATAAGAGAAGAAATCATGGAACAATTACCTTATATTCAAGCTTTATCTTTTTAAAAGTTCAGTGAACTAGAACCAACAGTTTCACACACAGATATATTTAAAAAAAAAAAAAAGGAATGGGTTTTAGAAGCAATAAGAGAAATGATCAATGATATATCTTTTCTAAATTGCACTTCGATTTGTATTTAAAAACAACAGCGCTATCCATTGAGAGAACCAGAGCAACAAAGGATGCAGAGAATTTACTATAAGCTACAATATAACTACTGCACATTGTCCTTATTCTGGGTCCCTAAACAGTGTCTCCCTGCTGCTCTTTGCTTTCAGTCTTCACCATGCTGTGCTATTTCTTGTAAACATTTGTTAGCTTGTCTCTGGGATGGGCTCCCTGGAGAAAGGTCAGTCAAGCAAGCAAGGTTGAAGAGAGCCCAAGGAACTGACAGCCTTTTCTGAAGCTTGCCTCCCATCTTGAGGACCAACACCCAAAGGACACAGGACCAGCAAACGTCTGAGACTGTTCTGTAGTCCAGACCTTACACTAAGGACAAGTGATTCAAATGACAATGAAGTATGTACACTAAAGAAGTGACAACTGCCCAGAGCAGCCACTGGCCCTTACTCAGTGTTCAATCTACCATCCTCATATATATTTGCATTTACCAACAGAGTAAACCCACCATGGAAGAAGCATGGGAATTTGGGGATACTATTATTTGCAAGATGTAGATGGAAGATGGGTCCCCCTCCCCACCAGGGAACCACACCACGAGCTTGACTAGCTCAAATTAATCACACTTTTCCCCAATTCGGTCGTTATAATTTCACCAGAAGCTTTTTCCATGGCTCTTCAAGGCCTCCTCACTCTTTGATCACTTCTGCCAGCCAGCTTCAGCTATCCAGCATGGCCAGCTGCCTGTGGAGCAGCCTGGGGTTGCCATGGAGACCATGCCAGCATGACAGAGGGAGGGTGAGGTGGATGCCAAGTGTAGCAGGGACATGTGATTGCTGAACCACCATTCTTGAGGTCCATCTGACAGGCGAGTAAGATGCAGGCAGAGGTCAGTGAGAGGAAGTGAGAGAGGAAAGAGATGTTCCTGGATGTAACCCATTGCTTCTATCAAAATGAGACAATATGCTAGGTCTTCGTGAATGTTCAGATATCAAAGCTACTGGGGCTGGAAGATGGATGGCTCAACAGCTAAGGATACTTCCTATTCTTGTAGAGGGCATGTTTGGTTCCCAGCACCCACATGACAGCACACAACTTCTTGTAAATGAAGCTCTAGGGATTCCAGTTCCAGAGGATCTAAGATCTTCTCCTGCCTCCTCTGGCCTGGGAATGCATGTGACATCCATAGAACACTCTCACGAACACATATATGTAAAAATAAATAAATAAAAATGAAATGAAATCCATTAACACACTCATCAACCCATCAGCCAAATTCACATAAATATGTGTGTGTATACAAACAAACGTCTTGGCTATATACAAAATGGGTCTGGATTTTCTTAATATCTGGGAACAGTAATTCTCGAAAGCCAACAAGATGACTTTGGAATGTGCTACCGCTTTATTTGAGCACATGATCATAATATTGATCATCAGTCATGACTCACATCCTATTCTGTGCCATTGACAAATGAAGCTTTGACATTTATTTTTCTTACTTCTGTACAAAAATCAAAGCTCTGCCTTACATACAAACATTCTGAGACCAGGGATGGGTTTGTGGATAGAACTACAGACTCCACAGGAGTGACTCCTGGATTCAAGACTCTAAACTACCCAGCTGTCTAAGACTCTGCTGCCTTTTTAAATGGTGTGCTTAGGGCAGCTCACCACTATCCTAGTTCTGTCCCTCAGCACATGGTAAAACTGGACGGCTCTGTAGTCTGCTTTCCCTTTGAAATAAGGCTGTGTAATGTATGACTTCATTTAACACTTCATCCGTTTCCCCCAGTGGCCATGGAAACCTGAACAGGTGGAGAATCCATTGGCCGAATGCCCAAGTTACCAGTATTATATAAGACTCCATTTCATGCCCTTGATAATCCAACATGAAAATACACCAAGCTTTCTTTTTATCTACTGAAGCCAGAGACTGTTTGCTCAGACCACGTAACACACTTTACTCTCACTAATACACATCTTCCTTGTGAAGTTATAAAACACTTGATTGAAGCTATTGTTATCCATTACCACTAGGAGCCCAGGGAGCTGTGACAGACTCTCCTTTCGATGTCCACATTGACAAGCACATAATGACCACCAGAAGCAAGCAACATGCACGAAATACTCTACAATAGGAAGTTTCTGTGTGAGCTCCACAGGGGGTAAGGTTGTGACAGGATGAGTTTTCACAAGAAAGCGACACTTGAATACAAGTGGTACTGAAGAACTACTACACAGGGAAGCTCCTGTCGCAACCATGGTGGTCTGAAGAATGCAGCAAGGGGTTCAGTGCCAACGTTAGCAGCACCGGCCATATCAGCATCAGGAGTTGAGGGAAAGAACCGTGACTTTGCAACCAAAATCTCTACGTCTTTAGGATAAGTTAAATTTGGATTTTGGGGGCGGGGAGAGAGACAATTTTTTTTTCAATGTATATATCCAACACAGTAATTTGGACCATTACCCTAAAAATATCCTAAAAATAATAAAACTGAAATGTATTGCTTAAAGTCTTGTTTTACTTGACTTTCACCTGGCTTCCGATATTTTCACGTGCTGACCGCAACCATCCTCCACGTGGATATAAAGAACCTAGGGACTGGATGGATTGCAGGACGGGCTAGTTGGAGGCTAAGACTTCATTTTCAAGTATTAGAAAAAAATCATTCACAAAATACAGACTATTTCTTTTTTTATTTCTTTTGGGGGTGAGTTGTATGTAGAAGGAAGAAATTATTCCTAATAATCGGTTAAAGTTACTTCAAAAGAAATAACAAAACAAAATGGCCTTTGCTTCTCTGAAAGGCCTGCTCTAAAACTGAATTGAGAAATCTAGCAACTTTTGAGTTATCTTCTTCCCATGTCTACAAGCACTCATCAAAATGATTGGGAATACAAACAAACAAACAAACAAACCTCCACCGCTATAAACAGTTTGGGTATTTATTTTCCTGTTACGGGAGCAAGAAATCTATAACTGATTACAATGCTTACATTAGGCTGATTGGTCACTTAATAGACAGAAAGTCAAATTTGAATAACAAGTATCAAATCTTAGAGCAGAGTACAAGACTATCCAAATGAAGCAAGCTGCCCCATCCTTACTCTGAATAGGAATGTTTGAACTTCTAATATAGAAGTTGTCTTATAATACTCAATTTACATGATATGTTACAGTGCATTTTTAACAATTAATAAGGCAATATTTAAACATTGCTATTAACTAAAGTCTATTGCTAATTTAAATCTACCTCATCTTTCCCTAATGTCCTCTCACTTTTTGAGGAGCCCACAAGGGACTCCGCACGACATTTAGCCACCCCACCTCTGTGGGCTCTTCTCAGCTCTGACAATATCTTAGACTTCCCTTGTTTTGAGGGCCTTAACAATCCTAATGGCATTGTTCCTATAACACATAGAATGTTTCCTACATTAGCCTGATGTCATGAGCATCTCACGGGAACGCACAAAGGACACGTGCTATTCTCAGCATGTTTTATGAACAGCTCAAGCTGGAGCATTGTTATTGACAATTTTTAAATTTTGCTTGCACATATTCTTGAATACACAACTATATTTTAATGCCCATAGCTCAGTACAATGGCCCCTCGCTATCTGTAGTGTACTGGTCCCAGCATCTGCCATGGTATACTCAAGTCCCTTAGGTAAAATAATGCAAGGTCTATATGACCTGTGCATGTGGTCTTGAGGTTTATAACAGCTCTTAATACCACAGCTTTGGAAATAATACAAACACTATGTGATCAGCATTCACACAGAATTTCTTACATCAAGATGAGCAGTGAAAATCACTCTGTGTATACTCAGTATAGATACTAATAGTTGTTCTATTTTTATGTTTGTTCAAGTTTGTTTGCGCCATTGCTTGCAAAATACCAGATACAGAAACCCAGATTCGTCATCAAAATATACCAAGCGCTATGGACTCTTGGACAAGAACGCTTCCACACACACAAACAAATCACAGAGGTTCTCTCCTTCTACCCCGTATCCCAGGACTACAGCCAGATTGCCAGGCTCAGTGGCAAGAGCCCTTACCCAAACATATCACTGGCCCAAATTGAGTTAGTTACTTTTAAAGATTTGTTTATTTATTTATTTTATGTGTATGGGTACACTGTAGCTGTCTTCAGACACACCAGAATACATCATATCTCATCATATACAGTTTTGCGACACCATGTGGTTGCTGGGAATTGAATTCAGGACCTCTGGAAGAGCCATCAGTGCTCTAAAATGCTGAGCCATCTCTCAAGGCCCCCCCCCCATTTTTTATAAGTAAATAGTACCTTATGTAAATTAAATTTCATTTCAAATACTCTTTAATTATTTTCACTTACAAATACCTTTTCTTCCTACTGGGTTGCCTGTTGTGCCATTTTCAGTTGATTTCCTTTGGAGGCTTGATCTTTACTAAAGGAAAACAGGAGAAGTGGACCTGGGGGAGAGGGGAGGTGACACGAGAACCAGTAAGAGTGTAGAGGGGGTAAAACTGTGGTCAGGATGCAGTGTATGAGATAAGAATAAATCTTTTAAAAGTAAATAAGTAAGTAAAGAAAGGAAGGGGAGGGAAGGAAGAGAGGGGAGAGGAAAGGAAGGGAGGGGAGAGGAAAGGAAGGGAGGGGAGAGGAAAGGAAGGGAGGAAAGGAAGAAGAAAACACAAAACTCATAAAATACAATTTTCACAACAACAACAAAAAACACTAGCATATTACAATGATATTTGAATTATGTTTTCTGGAGATTTTAAGACTAAACTTATATTACAGCTGGGTATAAAAATCCCAGGACAGAGAGAAGTGCTGTTGAAGATAAGAACAGTTGCCTATGCAGAGTGACTCTGTGTCCCTCCCCAGAGCCACACACATAGCTCAGTTTCTTGAGTTGTTTGGGGACTTCACATAACTCTTTCCAGCCACACTAATGTTAATCGAATCATGAGCCCCCCAAGACCTAGCAATTGGCATGTCTCAGTGTTTTGAAAACACAGGAGGATTTGAGTGTCTTGGTAAGCCACCAAATGGAAAATTTCAGTGGAGAAAAAAAAAAAAAAAAAAAAAACCTTAAAACATTGTATTTAAACTATTAATTAGCTCTTCAATTTAGGAGCACAAAATGATTAGATTGAAATTATAAATTTTATACACAAACGATGGATGTCAAAATATGCATGGTATCTCATACTCATGACTTCAGCACTCAGAAAGTAGATGCATAACTATAAAAATTTTAAGGTCAGCCTGGGCTACAAAGTGAGTTGAAAACCAGCTCATCTACAGTGTGAGACCCTATTTCAAGAAAAGACAAATGGAAAGAAGAAAAGGGAGGAAAAATACACACAGCAGGGATTCACATTCACATGATCCTATCTAATACCCTCAGGAACACTGGGTTAATACATCCCAGAGTGTGTATTTTATAAATTCTTAGAATGACTTAAACAGGAACATCCCAAAAGCATGAGATACCTTTAGCAAATACTTGGGGGTGGGGTGGTGGTGGGGGGAGTTCTTTTCTCACTTTCTTTGAGACACAAAGCCAGAAACTGAAAGACCATACAGATGTCAACAGTTCACATGGAGGTGGTAAGGAAAGGTGAGAATGTCCTCTGCTCCCCCCTCCTGATGTGACAAGCCTCTCAGCACAGCTTCTGACAACACACACAATCAGGAACACCGGAACCCTCTCTAGAACTAAACTGAACCAGGGGTAATGAAGAAATAACTGAGTGGCATATCCAAAACCCACGATGTATGAACACAGAACCACTGCAAAGCTGCAAGAGGTAAAGACTCTATCCACACTGCAATTCCAGTGGTCAGCCAAAAATACAACCTCACAAGGAAACTACCTTAAAATACACTTACCATGTCAGAAGGACTTTCTCCAATGTAATACCACATTTCGACAATAACACAGTGCAAATGTAAAAGTTTCGTGTTTTGAAGACAATTCATTAAGGCATAGGAAATTTAATGACTCAGAAAATTTTGTGACAAGAAAGTCCAAATGACAAATATGAATGTGTATAAACACAAATTTATTATATTAATTCTGAATTACAAATATGGATAAAAGTGTACATGAAACTACAAGATCCACTCTTAAAGTCACCTAGTAAGGACCTAATATTTTAATTACGTTGCAGTATTAAAAAACCACAATAACCCAAACACTCTTAAATATATTCCTTATGAAAGAAAGTTCAATGTGTTCCTCATGTAGGAATCAAGGTCTTATCTCAGAATCAACACTTGGTCAGAGATAGAGTTTGAAATAATTTACTTTACAGTTTCAATATTCTAGTGCACAGACAGTATCTGAAATTTAAATCTATCTGGAAACACATACTTTGTGAAAACAAGTCCGATCTTGATAATTAAATGTGCTAATCAGTTCTAATGTTACCATTTCTCATCTCACTTATCCTTCAAGCGTTATTCACAGAAGAATGGCCTCTGAGTTCTTAGGCCAGTCAGCATCTGCCTTGTGGGTCACAATGTAGAACTGCTCTTTGAGGTAACACTTTTCCATGGAAACACGAAGTCGGTGAGGTTCTACAAGTATGTTCAACATTATTCTGCAGCAAAGCATCCAGGATCTTTGAATCCTACTCACAAGGAGGTAATCTGCCTTTGAGAAATAACTGGCTGTGTCTAAAGGATGCCTGGAAATACAAGGCAGGCAACTTAGCAATGGAAGCACTGTGTACAACCTTTTTATGGAAACTCAGTCACCTCTTGGTAACTAACAATCATATTGATATCCCAGCCGTCTCCAGCTAGGTGATTTCCTTTATAAATTCCTCTCTGCTTTCAATACATACGTAAGGTAGGCTTTAGCGGTGATGACATCCTCCATATCCTCCATATCCTCCATATGCTCCATATCCTCCATATCCTCCATATCCTCCATATCCTCCATATCCTCCATATCCTCCATATGCTCCATATCCTCCATATCCTCCATACATTGTATATCTAGAAGCCCGGCATGCTTTAATGCTCCTATAGTGCTTTTGTGCTGTGTCTAACTATGCTTCCTTTAAAGTAGTTTAAAGATCAACCCTCAAGGATAAACACACGGAAACAACCTTGCTAACTAGTAAGTAGATGAGGTGACTTCAAGTTCACATGCATATTGTAATGGCAATTAGATTCTAAAAATACTAGAAGAATGTCTGCGTTAGCCTGGAGAAGAAAAAAAAAAGGGAAGATGTTCAAGGTAGCTGTAGCTGAATAAATCTAAATAATCATGGATGGAGTGGGGGAAATGTGACCATCAGAAGATTTGCTCCTTTACTCGGTCGCCTTTGCAGGTAGCTCAGGCAAAGAGGAGATTTGAGCCTTCTGGATGCTGGGAAAAGGATGACCTGGAGGGAAGCAGAGTGAAGGCAAGTGTTCCTGCCACCAGCACTCTGCTGCAGACATCTAAGATGGATGCCCTGGTGGAGAAGTCAAGTAAAGAGAAGCACGAGATTCAATCAAGAGGAGGAGCAGCCTTCTGTATTAAACAATTCATGTAAAAGTAACTTCGCAGAACCTTAATACATGCGTGTCGAGTACTCCAAGGCATGACTCAATCAACATCTAGAGTTTATACATCAAAGGCAAATATTTAACAGGAACTGAAGAACAACTTTAAAGTAGTCAAAGAACTGCCAACGTTGTCTACTGAACATTCTCATTTACACAGGAAATGGATGGCCTTCTTGGCTGTGGAGAGCCTCTGGGCTTTGTCCTGCCCTGGAACGTCCCATCATCCCTGCAAACATGCATCTAACGAAGCCTGAGCCTTAAAGAGGACTCGATTGGGGTCTGTGGAAGGTAAGTGGGGTTACATGAAGTCATGGAAGTGGGGATCTTTTGAAATGAGCACCCTTACAAAATGAAAGATAAAGACACATACAGAATACGAGTGTGTAGCGGTTCCTCCAGACTGAAAAAAAAAAAATGAGCAAAGAGAAGCTCCTGAGACTCGTACGACTCACACGAAACCTAAGATTCACAAAGCCCTTCCCATGGTTTACAGAATACAAATAACTGCCAGCCAAGGAAAAGACCTTCGGAGGAGTAACTACCTGACACTGCAGGGGGATTCTGCTAACCCAGCTTTTGGGAGCCACTCACCTGTGCTGGGATGGATTTTTCTGGGATGCAGTTACCTAACAGTCACAGATGCTCCGGTTAAGTAGCGCTAATGAACGCATTGATTCGCCAAGCTTCTCTTAGATTGAATTATTCCTTCAATCTGCCATTGAGGTGGATACAAACACCTCCCAGGAAAGTTCATAGAGCAAAAGACCCAGTGAAGAAAGAGACAACTAGAAGGCTGTACCTGAACTAGAAAGAGAGCCCTGACCAGGAACCAAGTGCAGAATTTTTCAACCTCTAGATCTATGATAAGAAACCTTAGGTTTGTGCCACCACCCTATGGCATCTTGTTTTCATGCCAGCCTAACTAAGCTGTACCAAGAGTCTTTCGGTATTTTGATTAATGAAGTTCCCCACCCAAAGTCAGGTAGGACCACTGACAAAACACCCTTCGGCATGTTTTTACCTGATGTGGGAAAACGTGGTATGTTTCTAGGTCCTCATTAGGTCTAATTTATGCCATTCAGCATTCTAGTCAATTTGCAGTGTTACAGATCATCCACAGACAACTTTGTTAAAACACCATCTGTTCCCTGCCATCCTTAAGATCTTCACAAAGTCTTCTGGCATCATGGGACTCTGCACATCCCACCACCACACATGGAAACTTCTGAAACCCGACTGTGGGCCCATATTTGAAACCGGTGTGCATGTGCGGCTTTACTTCTTGACATGATCATGGGAGTTTCCACATACTGCTAGAACCGCTACAAACTGCTGGACAGCAGGTGCCTAACCCAGGATGACCGTCTCATCTTGAATGTCCTTCTTGATGCCTTGCAAGGAACACAGAAGCAGACTTATTCTTTCAAAATGACCTGGAGGAGTCACCCTCAGAGATAAGCAGCAACTAACACCTAGGTGGCAACAATATGCTGTTCAGTAGAAAAGCTGCAATCACTCCTATAGAGTATGCGCATTAATGTAAATTATGGGTATGAATGGTGAGCATTAATAAGTTACTGAAAAATTTTAAAAACGAATGTATTGTCCACATAACAGTTTGTTCTCAATACAAGGAGTAGGCAGAGAAATAGGCAATAGATACAGTTGTGTAAACATGAAAGATGCGGACAGAGATTGTGACGATAACTTAGCGCTAACATCTTTGGACCATAGCTGTGAATCTCATCAAGTCACCGAACCCTGACCCACCCCGCCTCAAAAGCTCTGATGATAAATGCCTGGAGATTGTATCCTGCTATCTGCCATCAGGCTGGTGTTGTGGAAGGGTATACTGAAGACCTGCGGGCTCAGTAAGATCCACTGGACAGAAATCTGCTGTGCTGCTTTCAGGATGGTTATAATTTTTAAGTGCTGGAATATGGAAATACACATGTCAAAACTAACATGCAATGAAGACCCAAATGAATCACTTTGTTTTTATTTTCCCCAACAACCCTGTGTTGTTCAAAGCCAGTGCTTCTGGCTCTGACAGCAGTTCACCCTCTTGCATCTTGGCATCGCCTGCCACTCTCTGTGTACAAACTGGGATGCTGTAAAAGACAGTTTGTCAGTCTATAGGAAAGACATGTCAGCTCATCGTGCTACACTGTGGGAAGGAGAGAGTACATTTAACACTGAAGGGTCTGGAGGCCTTGTGGAAGGAGACTATGTCGGACCTGATAGAAAAATATGGCTGTGACATCATTTAAGTTTTTTAAAATTATTAATGATGCCTTATTTTATTTTTTTATTTTTTACACTCCAGATTTTATTCCCCCTCCCTGTCCACCTGTTCCACTGTTGCACAGCCCATACATCCTCCTCACCCTCCTTTCTCCACGATGATGTCCCTGCCCCCTACTCCCCACCCCAACTGACCTCTAAACTCTCTGGGACCTCCAGTCTCTTGAGGGTTAGGTGCATCATCTCTGAATGAACACAGACCTGGAAGTCCTCTGCTGTATGTGTGTAAGGGCCTCATATCAGCTGGTGTATGCTGTCTGTTTGGTGGTCCAGTATTTGAGAGATCTCAGGGGTCCAGATTAATTGAGACTGCTAGTCATCCTACAGGGTGGCACCCCTCCTCAGCTTCTTTTAGCCTTTCACCAAAACATGATTTTGAACAGGTGAGTTGTAATCTTTCACGTAGAAAAAAGCCCCACACCTTAAAGGGGAAGACAGCCTATCCTGCTCTGTAGGGATACACCCAGAATGAGTTGTGTGTACCTCTTATAGCTTTTGTTTTGTTTTGTTTTGTTTTGTTTTGTTTTGTTTTGTTTTTTTCGAGACAGAGTTTCTCTGTATAGCCCTGGCTGTCCTGGAACTCACTTTGTAGACCAGGCTGGCCTCAAACTCAGAAATCCGCCTCCCTTTGCCTCCCGAGTGCTGGGATTAAAGGCGTGCGCCACCACGCCTGGCCCTCTTATGGCTTCTTATTCAAAACATAATTCTGCCCAGTTCAGTGAAAGTACCTTAAGCTACTCATTCACTCTTTTACAGTTCTCAAAAAGTCTTCTTCACTTTTTAACCAAACCCCGAGCTCAGTGTTCACTACAACAAACCCAGTCTGTCCCCAAATCAATCTGCCAAGCAAGAGGTGTCACCTAACTGCCCATTATACCACCCACCTTCCTGTTCCTTCCTTTCACAGTCTGGTTCCATCTAATAACCACATGTGCAAGGTAAGATCACCCCTGTACATGTTCTGAGTGCTCAAATACCAAGATTGGCGTTGTTCTACAATTCCTCACGCACCGAGATGAAGAAAAATGACTTTAGATTTATAAGTGAAATAAACCACCATGCCTGAAATAAACAGCACCAAAAACACATCTTCCCAAATACATAAAAACCTCGCATCTCGCTAAGTAACATACTCTGTGGGGACTTTTAATTTCCTTTCCTCATTTTCTTCACCCACTTGGAGACTGTGTAACAAACTAACGTTTCATAACCTTCCTTCACTTCGTCCAATTGGCAGGCTACAGTTGGAGTGATAAGAATCGCTACAATTCTATTCAAAGACTTTTTAAAGAAATATTCTGAAGATAAAAAAAAAAAAATATATTGGAAGCCCAAACATAGTCACACGTCTAAACTGTTCTGATAAAGCCTCCTCAGCACCAGACACCGCAGCCCCCCTCACACACACACACACACACACACACACACACACACACACTTTTCTCTCCTAGGCTTCTCGAGAAAATAACATTCTAGAGGTAGCTTGAGAGATTTCACTTTTGAGGAGCAGTGGGGCTTCACATGAACCCCCTTTTTGAAGTAACTAATTTTTGTGCAAGAAGAAAAACGCAGGGGAAAATTCTTGACTCCATGTGACATAACTTTCAATATTTAACATCACACAAAGGACTAAGAAGAATGCTACCACTGAGCTGCCTTCTTTTGTGCAGCACCCAATGGCATGCCACACCACAACCAGGATAGCCATTAGTGAAGCGGGCGTGCTGTAGCACCCAATGGCATGCCACACTGCACCCAATGGCAT
>NC_034600.1:74531819-74536658 GCF_900095145.1 Mus pahari | reverse complement strand
GGCATGCCACACTGCACCCAATGGCATGCCACACCACACCCAATGGCATGCCACACCACAACCAGGATAGCCATTAGTGAAGCGGGCGTGCTGTAACTGTGTTTGTAACGGAACTCTACACTCTAGAGGTGAGAAATTATTTTTATGCCAACTCATAAATATTACCATGTTATTAAAGTATATCAAAAGTTCCAAAGAACATGTTTAAACTTAAATGTGCACCCCCATGCAGTTTTTACATTAATTACGGTACCATCTCTACGAACCCCTGAGAGTTTCATCTCAATAGGCAAAGACAAGTCAGGCCAGGAGGTCAGGTGAACAGAAATCCCCAACGCCACTGTCATTTGGATTGCTGAACTAGTAGAACTGACAAGTTGTGGGGGTTTTTTGTTGTTTTTTGTTTGTTTGTTTGTTTTGTTTTGTTTTTTGGGTTTTTTTTTGGTTTTTTTGTTTTGTTTTGTTTTGTTTTTTCATAAGCTCTTACTGGCCAGTATCCAAAATCAGCCCAAAGCAAACAACACAAAAACCTTATGAAGGATCACGAAGAACAAAACCGAGGTTGTCCATACAACTTGCAATGGCTAACATATTTACCGTGTGGCAATCAGTAGCTAAAGGTTTGAGGATCGATGATAGAATAAACTCCCAAATGGAGTAACTCTGGCAAAGAGCCTACCAGGTAAAACAGGGAGGGGGAGGGGAAGCACATGTCTCTGGGAGAATGGAAGAATGTAAATAAAGCAAGGTATTTTCCTTAGATTGGTGCCAAACTCTACTTCCCCAATGAACATGCACCTGAGAAGATACATACTATGCACAACATTGAGAAAAGTGTCAACAACAGAGATGGGTAAGGGAAAGTCGAGAACCTTCCCTCCATTTTTTTTCTTCTTGCACAAAAATTTGGTAGTTTAAAAAGGGAGTAGTGTTGTCACATTTTGTATATGCTTGGCCCAGGGAGTGGCACTATTAGAGGGTGTGGCCCTGTTGGAGTAGGTATGGCCTATTGGAGAAGGTGTGTCACTGTGGGTGTGGGCTTTGTCCTAGCTTCCCAGAAGCCAGTATTCTGCTACCAGCCTTCAGATGAAAATGTAGAACTCTCAGCTCCTCCTGCACCATGCCTGCCAGGATGCTGCCATGTTCCTGCCTTGAAGATAATGGACTGAGCCTCTGAACCCGTAAGCCAGCCCCAATTGGATGTTGCCATTTATAAGAAATGCCTTTGGTCATGGTGTCTGTTCACAGCAATTTTCAGAACCCTCTCTATGCCCACTCCATTGCTTCACTTATCAACAAGATGCAGAATCAGTGAGTGGTAAAGAGTTCTCTCTCATAAAAGCCACAGGACAAGGTTTAGAACCAGGCTCCCCGATCATATTTCATGAAGTGAGGTCTAAGCTGTTAGAACATGGAAAGCGGGAAGATAAACAGTCCAGATAAACTATTTCAATCACTAAGGAAAGAGTAAGGAGAGAAAAGGAGAAATGGGCACAGGCGAGAAACATAGGATTCACAAAAGAAAAGTGCACAAGCTAATGGAATGCTTAGCCTTAACAGTATTTTTAAAGAAGTCAACTAAATCCCAAGAAAATATAGTATTTCTGCAATCTAATGGGCATTTGCTTTGCAATTACAATGCCTATGGTTGTCAACATCATGGGGAAAGATATCTTCCTTTCTCTGTGATGAAATATTAATGATATAACTTCTTTGGGAGACACCTTGACAACATCTGAACAGTTCTCAGGCATTCCCTCCGAGACTCAAGAATCACGCTCCTATCTATGAGGACTTCTTAAAAAAGCAGAGAGCTGCATTACAGCTCTTTTCTGTTTGCACATTTACTGTTTACTGTTGAAGAATTGTTCTTTCTGGAAATTAAATTACTCTAAGTTGAAGACGATGACTACTACGCTACTCTAATATCTGCAGGACCAAATAAAATATTTGATGAAGATTAAAATTTGTCATAAGGAGTGGGCACTTTTAGGTAGAACCATCATACCCAGAGTCACATAAAACGTATTTATTTTTAATGTAATTATTTCTAACTCTGCCCGTGATTGGGCCTCTTGGTACTGACACATTAAACACCAATTAGACTCTAAAAAACTTCACTGGGGTAAAATATGCTCCGCATAAGAGCTATCTTGGTAATAAATATAAGAGCTATATTTGTATGTGGCTTGGGAAGTTAGTTTCTGACAGGACCCTTTTCATGGTCAACGTCACTTACCAGGCCATCCAATTAATTTTAGTTAAAAATTAACATGGAGAGTAAGAAAGAAACGCTAAGGACAAGTCACTTTAGAGCTAGCCATTCATAATTCAGTTGAATTGCATGGGTCATCCACAGTATAAATCAACCAGGGCAGTAGGCACTCCCCTGACAATTCCTCAGAAAGTGACAAAACAGAATGAAATATTCAAAGAACTCAACTACTAAATGAAATGCTGTGAATGCTTCTATGCCCTGAACTCTACAGTGCAGAATCCTCTTAGATCATGCCAAGAGGGAACACTTCTTTATTACTTCTGATGCTTCTTTCCAGGTGAGGGGAACTTAATTAATGAAACACTCCTGGCCTCTGTCCAACCTTTCACTTCCTCAGCCTCTGAAGAACACAGGAACAGGTTGCCTTGCTTCTTCTTTCCTCCTCTGGAGAGACCCTTGTCTGCAGAGAGCCAACTCAGAGACAGCTCAGTCTCTGAGGGGAGGAAGACAGACGACGGACCAAGGATCTGAGATGTCACTCAGTAGTCCCATAAAGCTATGTCTAGTCCTTGGATGGGATTTCTTTATTATCTTTTCTCCCTCTAATTTCCAGCCTTCTTCGAAGTCAGGGTAGGGATATTTATTTGGCTCCTTAAAGACATTAATAATCCATATTAGTTTTCTGCATTTCATAATTTTAAAATAAACTATAAACATTCTCTACTAATGATGTTACATGTTTAAATGAGAGGAGGTATTTTGGTAGACATGAAGAGTCTCCTGAACCCACAGAAGTGATATGTAACATGTACACAGGTAACCAACATACACCTTTTAAATCTAATTTCTAAGGTCAGTGGGTGTCACTACAATTATTAAACAAAACAATACTAATGGGAAAACCCCAGCCCTTACCTATGTTGGATAAACATACTTAGTCATTTCAATGGCATAATTAACAGTTCCCCTTAACCAAATACTATGAACCCTTGCTTTCAGAAAGTAGGATGCTTGGGGAACTTTTTGACACACATATACCCATACTGACTTAACCACATATAATTGGCTCCCCTGTTTACTTTGCTAAAAAAAAACAAAAACAAAAAAAAAACAAGCTGATGCCTCTTGCTATAACATGCATTTTACTCTGAAAACATAATTGGCAGTTCTCACAAAATATAAATTTGAATATAAATAACTAGGTTGATTGTCAAAACTCTTCCTTGACTGAAGATAAATTAGTCTGCTGTCACAGGGGTCATTTTCTGTAAGAGAGTCTAGGAAACATCAGAGTGTGGTGACCAGACAATGTATGCCGCAATGTATGTACGCCAACTTGGGAGAACTCGAGGATATCCAAGGAGCTCAAACCTGGAAGAGCTGACACGACTCACATGCCCGTCCTCACTGCAGCTCCCTGGAGGAGGGAATCCGTGGAAATGTCAGTCACCAGGACCTCTGAAGTGCAACAAGGCACCAGGGCACACATCTGCTCTCTTTCTGATGACATCATCTAGAGGGCCTCGTCTCCTATCCATACAGTGTTGCTGCTTACGCTTTTTTTCACTCCCTCACAATGATTTTCTTTTGAGAACTGAGCTCTCTGCTTTGAAACTGAGCAGCTGTTTAAGAACTGACCTCACAGAGTGATGCTGATTAAACAGTTTACTTTCTGTACAACATTAATCTTTGTAGAAAATTTGATCTTAATCAGGAGGCTGACATAACAATAATAAAGAATAGCAAAGTCTTGAGATTTCTCACTACTGGGATATAACACTTGTTGAGAGAAACGGTGCTGGGAGATATAACTTAATTTCCTTTACCTTAATGGTTATATATTTCAATACATAAAGGAATTACATATTTTGAGATAGAAAAATTGTCATTTTGATGCCAATCTACAACATATAATATTACAATGGTCTATCTATATAAAATAATCTTACAATAATGTCTATTATCAGAAGTCATGGAGGTCTTAATGTTAATAATTCAATTAATAACATGTCTTAATTAGTAAGCATAAGTTTACAAGCCATGTATTCACATACTCTATATTCAAACCAACATTTTGAAATATTCTACATTACTCTACCCATCTTACAGTTCAATAAGCTGGGTCTGATGACCACATAAATGGCCAAGGAAAAAGAGCTAAGAGACAAGATTGGCATTCACTAAAAACCACATTATATGTGGCTCACACATTGGAGAACATGAAGACAGCATTACATTATTGAAATTTACTTTT
Source organism: Mus pahari (assembly GCF_900095145.1). Lineage (NCBI taxonomy): Eukaryota > Metazoa > Chordata > Mammalia > Rodentia > Muridae > Mus > Mus pahari. Next base: position 74,532,186 of record NC_034600.1, on the reverse strand, counting down.
TTTTGAAATTTACTTTTCCAAAAGCATTTGTAGAATATCACAAATATGTAGAAAAAAACTGGACCACTTCCTACAACCTGTGTGTGATTGCTATATGAATTTGAAATAGTGGAATATATTGTAACATGTATATGCACACACATGCACGCACACATACAAACATATATAAACATATAAAAAATAAGTTTAGCACTCAGCACATTTAGCATTCAACCTGATTTGGGTAATAAATGGGTGAATGCATGTTTAAGACAAGAGTTTTAGGAACTACTGTCTCACTTATCTGGTTACTGTTTGTAACCTGTCTATATATATGTATATATATATATATATATATATATATATATATATATATATATATATATAT
>NC_034600.1:74515974-74531805 GCF_900095145.1 Mus pahari | reverse complement strand
ATATATATATAGAGAGAGAGAGAGAGGAGAAAATGAGAGAGAGAGAGAGAGAGAGAGGAGAGAGGAGAGAGAGAGTATAACTTCAATATCTTAATGTTGATGAACCATTTCCTACAAATCAATTAACCAAGATAAAAACCTTGAAGTCACCTCAACTGCCATGTGACTAAAAGATGAAGAACTAGAATCATCATCATCCCACCTTTTTATGAGTATTTTAATTTAATGGACTAAGATCACAGGATGATAAAATATTCCTATGAGTTTCTGGTGTTGGAGGTACTGTTTGTGAATATAATTGGATTCATTAAAACTAACCAGGCAGTTTATTAATCAGTAGGCTGGGTTGGCAGACAATGTGATGGAAACTATTTATGTACGACATGTTTAATATTTTATAGTCATATAAAATGCTGCTTCTCTGGCATGTAGTCAGATAAACTTGAAGCTAACAACAAGAACCGTGAACTGTTTTTCTGAAATTAACTTTTCACACACAACAACAGACATCTCATACCTCCATCAAGGGACTTCATCTTTGGAATATGGACAGTAATATCCCTCAAGGAAGCCACTGGGATAATTTGGATTTTAAAATTTACTTACTCATAAGTAAGTTAGCAGAAAAACATTGCGCAACACCTGTAATGAACTGGCTTAAAAACTAACTACACAGTGTCTGACTGAATTTCATTCATAGTTTGAATTTGAGTTTAAATATGTCCAACTATGTGGGATCTTTTCAAAGTGAAAATTATGTCAAAGAGTGACACATGTGTCACTTTCCTTTAACTTGACAGCAACATTCCCAAAGAGAAACACCTCAAAGGGTGTGTTCATATTCTATTCATAATGGGGAGGGGCGTTCTAGGGAAGTTGGAAATGTAAACATATTTTAGGCTGGCTCCAGTTGGCTTTTATAACTAGATGTACTGATCCACACAAAGAATACACAGTTTTGTAAACAAACTGCTAGAGGTAATTTCAAATTTAAAAGTAATGGTTTTCCTTTATGAAAGAGAACCTGCAAACATAAAAACAAAAACAAAAACAAAACAAAACAAAACTGTGCAGAACTCTTCAACAATTCCACATGCATGCCCGCCAGCAAAGAGTTACATTTTGGGGAGAGGCAATCCGCATTCAATTACATGCACAAAGTAAAATACGTGGAGAAGTTCATTTTCCACTCTTACAGTCCATTATGAAAGTGATATTATACTTAGAAAATATTTAACGAAACTTCCATTTGCCTTTTCCAACTAATACTTTTTGAATTTCATTTTCCCTCTCTGTGATGAACCACCAAATGTGAGGAAGAATTGATGATTTCTATTGTATTGCGAAAGATGTGTAGTAGCTGGTAACACTGTCATTTGATTGCACATGACTTTTATGACAATGCAAACATTAATGACATCTATAATGATTAGGTTTTACAAGTGTGCAAACACACACACACACACACACACACACACACACATACACACAAAGTTAACCCCTTTCCACAAGAATAGGGCAATTTCATTACAGCACCAACCTCATGCACTTGCTATAACTACCATTCAGTCAGGCACTATCATTTTCAGCCCACAATATAGCATAAAAGCCTCATGCCGAATACATGGAGTTTTTCTCATGCCCAGCAGCTGCTCTCTGGAGGCACACACAGGCACACAGTGGTGTCGACTCGTCTGTAAGAATCATGGCTAAAACTGAAACACTAGACTCAATAAAAGGAAAGGGAAGGAAAGAGAAAAGCACTCCTCCTTCATCTAAGGCATGCTTCTGAAAGAAATTTTACATTGATATAATGCAAGGGCTCCAAGAGTGTGCTCAAAGCGCTCCTGTAAAGTTGCCTGAATGTGAATAAAGGTGAAACTACAGAAGTGTTGGCAAAGGAATCACAGCGTTCCCTTAAGCCAAGCAGTGTAGCCTCTGGCGGTGCTTTTCCCACGCTCGCTTGTTATTAGTAAAATTACAGTCCTTCTATATTCCAACAACTAATTCCAAACATAGCCGTCTTCATTCAAGCCTTGGACCTTGTAACCCACAGGCCAGTACGGATACTGGGATACTGTTCAACATTAACAATGGATTCTGCTTGGCACAGAGAATCACTAAAGGAAGAGGCATCCCGTTTTGAAAGCAGCTATTCCATACGCGAGGACTCTTGCCCCTATTGGCCATACCTCCCATAGATCAGATCCCCCAAATCATGCACTGTTCTACGTTGGCAATTCAAAAGGAGTCATATCAAACAATCTTCCACTGGATTTCAGTAGCGTGGCTGGGGAGCCTTCTAATTACGTTGATACATGCTCACCAGCGGGCACATCAACTGAACTACCATCAGTGGAAGTGTGCAAAATGAGGTAACTCATGGGCAGGGGCAACACCTCCCCATTTTCATGGAAGTCAATGCAGAAAATTCTCAGCGTCTTACATATCAGTCACCACACAGTTCCTAAAAGTGAACTGTCCGTCATGCTTATCGGGCCTGATTTTTGCTTATTACATATCTCTTTTCTAAGCCAACATATTTGCTAGAGAACATTAGGCATGCATACATATACAGCCTTGGAGAGCTGAAGCATGGCAGATCAGTTCAAATGAGGGAAATACAAACCCCTTGCAAGCAAAGCCTCCCCCTCTATTATTCTCCTCTTCCACACCCTTCATTACCCCGGTGTTTACAGTGAAAACGCAACTTTGGGTATTTGAGAAATAAGTGGCTCCTTGTGGGAAATACAGAGATGCACACCCCCTAACCCCCCAAGTCTGTTTTCCGACCCCCACCCTCAGACCGTGGAGGTTGCACCTCCTTCCTAGAGACTTTACTCTGAACAGAGTGGCTCAACATGCTGAGTATCAATCGATGAAAACACATTACACACCAGAAGAAGAGGAAGGTCGGGTGGGGGGGAGAGCGAAACGCAGCTTTGCTTTCAGCCATTAATTACGAATCACCCAAATATCGCTACGCCTATCTCCCATGCACAAGCACCCTTGCCAAACCTGGCTATCAGGCAGCGCTTTCCAGAGCCTTGCTATCTATTGTCAGGACAGAGAAGCCCCCGGAAGCTTGTGAATCCCTCTGAAAATGCTTCCTCGGAAACGCTAAATATAGACCAAAGGGGTCTGGGTCTGGCGAGCAGCGGGAGACTGAAGAAACGGCCATGGACGCATATGACTAAGTCTTTCCATTTTGTTCTAGCCAAACATCGTAATGACATTGAACATAAGGGCAAAAGACTGGAAGGAAGTCTTCCCCGCCCCCACCCCGTCTTCTCCGGTATATTAGGGACGTCATGAATGCAACCGGGTTGCTCTGGAGGGTGGCGGGGAGCAGTCGGTGTTGCCCTATATACGCGTCCTCCGAGGTAGAGGGGTGGCAGGGAGGGGAGCACGCGGAGAAGCCACTTGGTAACCGCTCCAAGAAAGACACTGACCCCGGACCCCGTTGCGGGGAGAGCCGTCTTCCAAGAGGGGAGCCGGCAGGATCGCGGTCCTCCCCCGGGGCAGACAGCACCCCACTGCCGCCCGCCGCCACCCCTAGCCCCGCTGGAAGCGGAGGACCAACCCCCACAGGCGGTGAGCAAGAGGACGACGCCCGGAGGATGCGCCCGGCTCTAGCCGCTCAGCTAAGGCAACTCACCGAACGGCGCGGCGCCCGACTGCTTCCTGGCGAACATGCACCCGCCACCAAAGACAGCTCCTCAGTCGGGGGAAAGGCGTGCGCGCCGCCGCCCGGCTTCAGAGCAAGGTCCTGACCTTGCCCAGCTGCAGCATCCTCCGCTTTTGTTGTCGGAGCGCGGCCGCGGGACAAGTGATGCTGGCGGGGAGCAGGGGCGAGCGCGGCAGGCGAGAGGCGGCTCCCGACGCGAGTGCGCAGCGCCCGGCCCGGCCGCCCCTCCGAGCGCGGCGAGCGTAGCGCCCCCTGCCCGACTCGGCGGGCGCCGCGGGATGCTCGAGGTTCCACGGGGCTCCCCGAGCTCGGGCCGGGCTACCGAGCCGCCGCGCCCGCCGCTCCGCTCGGCCGGTTGCCGCCGCGGGCGCGAGCCTGGGCCGCCCTGGCGCCCGGCGCCGAGCGCTCTCGAGCTGCGCCCTGCGCGCCGCCCGCGCCACCTGTGTCGCCGCCGCCGCCGCCGCCGAGAGCGAGGCTCCTCCCGCCGCGCGCCGCAGCTCAGCCTCCGGCTCAGCCGCGGCGGCCGGCTCCGGAGCCTGGCTAGTGAGCGAACGAGCGTCCGCCCCGCCACCGAAACCTGCCCCGGGTGCGGAGCATGCCCAGTGCCGCCGAGAGAGCGCGGCGCCTCGCCACGCGAATTCCACTTCTGGTTTTCGCGGTGGCAGCAACAGCAGCAGAGATGGGAGGAGGCGGCGCAGGTTGGGAGAGGGCCGAGCATCCCCTGGAACCGACAGCTCCCGAGCTGGAGCCTACGTGGAGAGTTGATTCTGCGGGGCAGATGTTGGTCTGCAAAAGGGCAACGATTGAGGAGTTCTAGAGTAGCTCGTGAGTTAAGGAGAGCACCGGGCCAGCCATGCAAGCTAGTGGATGGGGGTGGATGTTCTTGTGGATTCTAGGGTTCCAAGCAAAGAACGCATGACGTCTGTAAGAGGTTCTTTCACAGTGTCCGGGCCCCATCTCCACCACCTCCTGTTCTGATTATGCTTTTCACAGACACCCTCCCCTTATGCAAACTCAGTCTGGTTTTAAAATCTGGAATATGAGTAAACTTCCTACAAGGAAGACCCTTGCCTGATCTAGAGCTTTAATGAATTCTCTTCGTCTTCCTGTCACTTCTCACCCACTTGTCTTCTTGGACACCTCCACAGCTGTTTTCCTCTTCTCTTCTATTGTCCTGCGCTAAAATGGAAACTTTGTTCCTCCTCCACTGACCGCGGTGAAGTCTGTGACACTCCATTTCCAACTGAGATTTCCGAATGTCTTTCAGTTAGACAGTCATTAGACAACACAGAGTGCTAAATCTAACAAGCAAAGTCACACTGTGAAAAGTCTTGTTGGAAAAACGAAACCCATGCCAAGTTCCAAGGCAGGCAGGCCCTCAGGACCTTCATCCATGTCCCTGTGTGGCTGCAAAGTTTGTCAGCCACATGCAGGACAAATACTTTCCATAACTATTCCACCACTCATCTCCCTTGACCCCAAAGATCCTTACTTTAAAGCCAGACCGTCCCCATCCCACTCTTTCCTAGAGCCATTTTCTGAGGCACAGATAAACAGGACAGGATCCACGAACTTGTAATAAGAGGGGTTCCAGCTTCAGTAATCTCAGGGACGTTTCTATACAGTTTGCAAGAGATTATCCAACAAAGTCAAATTACTTGCATTAAATCTGACATAGTCTCTATTATTCTCTGGAGTTAGTGAAAGGCTGAGGCACGTAGAAAGAAAAGCCAAACAGACTAAATATGTAAAAGAACAGACAAAAGATTGAGTAATGACTGTTCACAACAGGGAAATGTGCACTGCACCTTCAGTCATTCCATCTACCTCGAGTAGGCTCGGTCTTACTCCCAAAAGTTGTTCTCCAGTATAGGTACTACTTGGAAGCTGGTGTGACATTAACATAACCTGATTCCTGTGAGGGAAAATATGTGGTCATTTTCAGGTGTTCTTTCACATCATCTCCAGTTGAATCTGGAATTTGGGGCTTATAAGGCACACTAGCTGCCACATCTCATGTGTGTGTGTGTGTGTGTGTGTGTGTATGTGTGTGTGTGTATGTGTGTATTACATAATAAAAGGTGTGCTTAGCCTCTGTGTGTCTATTTCTGTTTGTACTTGTGTGATTATATGTGCTAGCATGTGTTAGAGATATGTGTATGTATATGGGGAATGTGGTATATGTGAATATGTGTGTTGATGCCTGGAGACTGGGGAGAACTTAATAATGTTCTTTTCTGTCCCTCTTGGCTTTATTCATTAAGACTTGGTCTTCCAGTGAACCTGTGAACCTAGAGGCTAACAAGCCCCCCAAATCCTCCACTCTCCAGGTCCCCTCAAGACTTGATTTAAAGGTGTGCACATGGCCTCGACAGTCATTCTATGGGGGTCCTGAACTCAGGTTCTCAAATTTGCAGAACAAGCACAATTCCTGAGCCATCTCTCTGGATCCCTATTTTTCTCCTTATGAATTTTATAGCTCAGTAAGTCAGTAGGGACAGGAAAGAGGCTAAGACAAAATCAGATAGCGTAGTAGGTGCACAGATCCTATCCTTAGAGCATATACATATTTTTATGTCCAAAAAGATCCAGTGTGAAAGAAAAATGGTTTTCCAAAGTTGTTTGCTTTGTTTTATGAGAAATCGCAAAATTCCCATTGATTTTATTGATCGCTATGGCAACACCCATGATCAGTCCCTGAAGAACTTCTGGTCTGAGGTGTGGGGTCTTTAAGAAGCAGACATGCCCTGAACAACAAGGATTTCATTTACTCTTTGATGCATTTCACTGAAACATTTATGATTTCCATCCTTCCAGAATCATCTGTAACTGGAGATATTATTAAGTTCACAATTAGATAATGTGAAAACTAGGGTGAAGTGTTCCTGTGAGGTGCTGGGCCTTCGGACGACTCGCTGCTGCCATCTTTTGCTTGCTGCTGCTGACAGTTCCAGTGAGGAGCAGAATCCTGAATTCACTCTGAATCCACTCTGAGTCCAGAAAATTGTTATTCTGGTACTTTCGAATTATATCAATCAATCAATGCTACATGGCAAATCGTTATTGTCGCTCTTCTGTTTGCACATCATTAGAGCAACGCGGTGTAGAAATCACATCTCAAAGCAACACGTACGTTTCTCTTGATTTTTCAAAATCAACTTAAAATATGAAGTGAACGTATTTCTACAGGGAATTTGGCTTAAGTTTTGAGAATAAAATTTAATAATGAAACACATTTTATAAAGTCATATGTCAAGTTTTAGAGTTCAAATTGTGTTGACTTTAGAAAAAAATCTTTTTATTGGTAAAATGTAATCAAGATCATGAAATTCAACTAGGAAATAGTGGTTTGACATTTTTAAAATGTATTACCTGTTGATTTTTTTTTTTTGAAATTTAGAAGTATAACTATATGTCAGCAATTTTATTTCTGTCCTGTATTTAAATACCAATAGTCGTGATAATTTCTTAAAATGTGTAATTTATAGGCAGAAGCAATCTCTCAGAGGTTAAAACCACAAACTGCTCCTGGAAAGGCTCTAACGTTAGCTCCAGCACCCATGTGGGACAGTGAACAACCACCTATAACTCGTTTAAAAGATCGTATACCTTCTTCTAACCTCCACATGCAACTGTACTTGCATGCAGATACATATATACATATAAATGTTTAGAATAAATCCTTTTTTAAATACCATTACTTAAATTCTACAATGAAGTTTCTGTAACAGTAATCCATCTGTGTAATATGACATATGGCTTATATGATGAATATTATAAATAACACGCAGAAAAGAAACAGCATGTTACTTAGAACGATACTGAAAAAAAGAAAAAGAAAAAGAAAGAAAGAAAGAAAGAAAGAAAGAAAGAAAGAAAGAAAGAAAGAAAGAAAGAGAAAGAAAGAAGTGGTTAACTAATCTTCCACACTTGCAAAGATCAGGGCCAGGGTCATGTCATTTGATTAAACACTTTGCACTCTGAGTAGACTCTCCTTTATTACACTAAAGCTCACATGATGGGAACATTCTTTCATTCTTGTATTTATTCATTCAGAAAATGCTTATTGAGTATCTACTGTGGTTACTACTGGGATAAGTTTATAGGATCAATAAGGAACAATAGAGCGGATGATGAATTCCCTATGACTATAAACTAGAGTTATTGACTAAGAATAGAAGAGAGAATCCAAGGGGGAGGGGATCCAGCAGAGCCTATGATTGAAAACATCCTCATCCTCACCCTGTGTTCTGCAGCATCTCCACGCTTCCTCATCCTTCCTAAGCAGTCACCAAGTGCAGACCAAGTGTTCGAATGTATGAGCATATGGGTCCACTATCAATTATACCCCCGCAGGTAGCATGGGGAAGAAATAGTGTCTGAAGTCCTAACACAAAACCTGGAGAGGTCATATAAGATAAGAGCTGAGTTCTTCTGATATACAACGAAGCCAGGTCTTATACTGACAGGAAGACTCAGAGCTCAGTGAGGGGTATATTAAAGTTCCTCGCAGGTATCAAGGTTTGTACTGAAACCTCTGAATTCTATGTGGCCCGGTAGATGTAGAAAAGGACACACACCAATCACCAGAAATGGACTGTGGATCAGGGGTCTAGGCCAACAGAAATGGATGACTTTGCTACGTTTACAAAAATACATCCTAAATTCTTTGTTTTTAATAGCTGAGTAGTACTTCATTGTGTAAATGTACCACATTTTCTGTATCCATTCCTCTGTTGAGGGACATCTGGGTTCTTTCCAGCTTCTGGCTATTATAAATAGGGCAGCTATGAACATAGTGGAGCATTTGTCCTTATTACCAGTTGGAACATCTTCTGGGTATATACCTAGAAGAGGTATTGCTGGATCTTCCGGTAGTACTATGAAATTCTTAGGCAAATGGATGTATCTGGAGGATATCATCCTGAGTGAGGTAACACAATCACAAAAGAACTCACTTGATATGCACTCACTGATAAGTGTATATTAGCTCAGAAACCTGGAATATCCAAGATACAATCTCCAAAACACAAGAAAATCAAGAATAAGGAAGACCAACATATGGATACTTCATTCCTCCCCAAAATAGGGAATAAAATACCCATGAAAGAAGTGGCAGAGACAAAGTTTGGAGCTAAGACAAAAGGATGGACCATCCAGAGACTGCCCCACTCAGGGGTCCATCCCATAATCAGCCACCAAACGCAGACACTATTGAATATGCCAGCAAGATCTTGCTGAAAGGACACTGATAGAGCTTTTTCTGTGAGGCTATGCCAATGCCTGGCAAATATAGAAGTTTAATGCCCACAGTCATCTATAGGATAGAACACAGAGACCCCAATGAATGAGCTAGAGAAATTACCCAAGGAACTCAAGGGGTCTGCAACCCTATAGGAGGAACAACAATATGAACTAACCAGTACCCCCAGAGCTCGTGTCTCTAGCTGCATATGTAGCAGAAGATGGCCTAGTCAGCCATCATTGGGAAGAGAGGCCCCTTGGTCTTGCAAACTTTATATGCCCCATACAGGGGAACGCCAGGGCCAAGAAGTGGGAGTGGGTGGGCAGGGGAGCAGGGTGGGGGGAGGGTATAGAGGACATTCGGGATAGCCTTTGAAATGTAAATGAAGAAAATATCTAATAAAATAAGTTCAAAAAATAATACATCCTATTTCAGAGATGAGGCTGGAGAAGATCTGGATGCTGGAGTATCCTGTGCTGGATGCCTGGGGTGGTTACTCTTGCTGTGATAATACAGCAAGGCCAAGGCACCTTATAGAAGGAAGGGTTTATGTGGGCTTATGGTTGCCAGGGGTTAGGGTGCCTGGTGATGCAGTGAAGGCATGGTGGCAGGAAGAGGACAAGTAAAACTACCTTGAGACTCTAGCTCACACCTGTCTGAATGGCTAAGAACAATAAAACCTCTGACCACCCACGCTGGTCAGGATGCAGAGTGAAACAGAACACTCCTTCCTTGCTGGTGGTAACACAACTTTGTGCAGCTACCATGGGAATCAGAGTGGCAGCTCCTCCGGAAGATGGGAATCAATTTTCCTCAAAGATCCAGCTGAGCTATTCCTGGACATAAACCCAAAGGACTCTTCGCCCTACTGCCAGGACACTGCTCTACCATGCTCATTGCTGATCTATTCACTTATAGCCAGAAATTAGAAGCAACCAAGATGTCCATCAACAAATGAATTGATAAAGAAAATGTGGTGCATTTGCACAATGGAAGACTATTTAGTCATGAAAATTCTTTTCATGAAATTCACAGATAAATGGGTTGAACAAGGAAAAACTCATACTGAGTGAGGTAACCTAGACACCGAAAGATAAATATGGCGTGTATTTATTTATATATGGATGTCAGTAGTTAATTCATTACCATATAGCCACAGAGGTTAGGTATACAATAAGGGAATAGGGAGGAGGGATGCATTTCCTTAAAGAAAAGAAATAAAGTAGACAGTTGTGGATACATGAGTGTGTGGCAGGAATAAGAGAGTCAAATTGGTAAGTGGAAGGAAGAGGAAGACAGGCCCAGCTAAAACTGAGGTACATTTTGAGGGGTGATATTGAAATCTATAACAGTAGAAATTTACTTAAAAAATCAATTTATGAAGACAATTGAAATGAAATTGCCCCAATTGTTCATCTCTTGTCACCAAATGAAGCTTCCAGTGCCAGGAAGGAATGAGTTACATCTAATCAAATTGTTGGTCCAAGAGCCCCCATGAGAATGCCCAAACAACCCAGGCTATTGCCAAGGCTCTTAGTTGCTTTCCACAGACTTACAGTAAGGCTCTATTGCTGAAGGAACCATCTGTATAACTCATTAAACATGAAGAAGTCAAGCTAGTGCCTAGCTCGAGCCTTCATCTCTACTAAGCAGTATTTAAAGTAATGGAATGTGCTCCCTGTGCTACCGTAGGACAAAATAAACACCAACCCAGCTAGATAGTCTTTGATATGCAATAATGATATACCTGCAAGATACACAGTGCATTAGTGGCCCAAAGCTTGTGGGAGTAAACAACCAATCAATACCTGATCGCATTTAGGAGCCACTCCATAAGATGTAATTCAACCCCTATGCTGTTTAGGTGGCAAGAACCTGAAACTAGACAGGCCAGGGACCTAGAGTAAAACTAAATACTAATGTTCAGCTAAAGAAATGTAGCCATAAAATGATTCCTAATAATATTCTGTTGTGTTCATCCATCAGTACCTTGCTCAGCCACCATCAGAGAGGCTTCCTCCTGCAGTAGATGGGAGCAAACGCAGAGACTTAATGATACACAGAGACTGAGAGAGCTTGGAACACTTACTCTTAAATGGAATGTCTTCAGCAACTCCCTTCCCAAAAGGTTTAGGGAATCCCGAAGAAGTGTCAGAAAGAATGTAAGGGCCAGTGGGATGGAGGTTACCAAGAGAAAAAAGCCTTCTCAACACAGCAGAACATGACCAACTCACAGACAACTGTGAGGGCATGCACAGGGCCTTCATGGGTCTGTGCCAAAATGGGGTCTCAGTGCTGATAGAAATGGACACAAGGACCCCTCTGTAGGACACATGAGATTTCTAATTTACAATCACTCACAAATAAAAAAAAAATGTTTCCTCCAAAATTCTCACTCAGGGTACAAACCACTATTAATGAAGTTTAATGAAATTAATAAAATTTAATGAAGTTTTAGTTTCTGTACCCACAAGTAGATGGCCAAACACAAAACAAACCCAGTGTCGTCTATGGAGGTTCTTTGCCTTGTAATGTTGTAAGGACATCTACCTCTCTCTCTCTCTCTCTCTCTCTCTCTCTCTCTCTCTCTCTCTCTCTCTCTCTCTCTCTCTCTAATCTATCCATCTATATATGCATCCATCCATTGATCCATCCATCTATCCATCCATCCATCCATCCATCCATCCATCCATCCATCCATCCTCCCATCCATCTACCTATTTTACTGTACAAGTCCTCTGTTACATATGACTGCTGGTTTTGTGATTTGTATGTGCTTACTGTGTGTGCAAGTGTGTATCTGCTACTGTATATATTTCTTAAGTTTTCTTTTGCTCTTTTTATTCTGTTTGTTTTATCCCATTTTGGAATTGTTTATGCTTTCTCTTATTTTATTACTATTCTATCAATTCCTGTCTGTTGTCTAAAAGGAGACAGAAAGGGTACAGATGTGGATAGGGGGAAAGATGAGGAGGGTCTAAAAGGAACTAGGGGAGGGGAAAGCAGGATGAGACTATATTGCATGAACAGAACTATTTTCAATAAAAGAAAACTAGGGGAAACACTTTTTCAGGTGGAGATTTCCTGTGATCCCTCTCGTCCTCTCACGAGTGATTTTTATCTTGTGAGTGCTTTCCTCACGTGGATTTTCTCTTAAATAAAAATTAAACCTTTTTCAGTGAAATAATAGTTGGTATGGCCTGATATCTCATGGAGCAGTGGGTGCCAATGACCAGCGTGGGATGTGGCATGTTTGCTCACTGATTCACAGATGAAATCTCACTCAGAACTTTAAGAGTCCACTTCAGTGATTATTTGACCACCTTCCCATTCAAGTGTTACTCTTAAGGTAGCTAACAGACCACAACATGAGTTAAGTCTACTTGTCAAAATAAAGCCCTTGAATGTTTCATTTTATCATTACAATAAATGAATGCTGTCCCCTGATCTTCTGTGAGTCAATCAGTCTATCACAAATAGATGGTACTGTGCCTGGGCATGGGAAGGGTTAATAATAAATGGTTGGTGTGAGTGGTGACATCACAATGCCCTTCACTACTGGTGACTTGGTCTACCTCTAACAAAGTACACTTACTGCCATTTATTTATTTATTTATTTATTTATTTATTTAAGTCTTTAGGATACAGATGATATGCAATATTACAATGAAGTATTTTCATATTCACTTATCTCAAATAAGCATTAGCTGAATTTCTCCTACACACAGGCAACTGTCTCGTGCAGATTACTGAGAGTTCACAACCAGCTCCACTGTGTTAAGCTCCACTGTATCTCTGTTACGTGCCATCAGTGAATGCTAAGTAATTAAAATGGGCAACTCTGTGGCACAGACTCACGGAGCTTAACTCTCTTGCCACGTTCCATGATGTCATACATCGTTAAATGCTTTTGTTGCCTCTGTATGAATTCCACCGTTCTGATTTTATGTACAGATACATTATGACGTGAGATTCATATTTTAAGAGAACTTTGTCTCTGCACACAGGATACATAGAATTGATGTTTTATATTTCTTGAAGTCATTTTTTTGCATTGTATATATTGTATCGTTATATCTCTCCTAGCAAGTTCTTACCTAAACATAATGGAAATTTCAGAAATTTATGAAAAAGTAAGCCCACCCCCTCTCACAACACTCTGGCTATACTTTGGTTCATATTTTTTCTTACATTTAGATATAGTATAAAATGCCTATTCGTGTATTCATTTAAAACCAGATCTCTGCACTTTTTAATTCTGATTCTAACTTGATTCTGTTCCAAGAAAAGATCACCCCTAAATATCCAGTTTTCCATTTCATACGTTGTTTTATACGTCAACAGCATTTAATGAAGACTTTTCTCAATTATTTTAAAAGATAAATACTTCACTTGTGAAATGGTTTAGATTTGTCTTTCTAAGTAGGATGGAATAGCTTGTGGCAGGTATCCCTGTCTGCTGGGGGATAAGTAGACATCATGAATAAAGAACAGACATATCCCCGCAAATCGTCTTGCTGAAAAAAAAAAAAAAAAAAGAACCAAAGGAGGAAAGATCCCAGACAGACAACCAAATGCCAGACAGACAACCAATAGTGTTAATAGCACATTCTTGCTCTCCCTCACGGGCCTCTGACAGTCTAGATCCAAAGAAAAGGCTGGCTTCTGAGGTAGAGAGCCATGGTTTGAGAGAAAGTTTGGCAGAAGTCTTTCTGTTGAATGAATAATAAAGATGTAGGTCTATAATGGCTCATCTCTAATGAGTGAAGTTCCTGAATACAAATAGTGAACCCTTCTGCCTGGGGAAAAGATGAGTTCTTTTAGCTTAGGCAGATTTATATACACACACACACACACACACACACACACACACACACACACACACACACACACATGGCCTACTACATAATAAGAACCAAACACACACATACAAACTAGAAATCGACTCCTGAGCGCTATGGAAGTTGGAATCAGAAGGCACAGGGTTTTATTGATCTGTATGTTCAAAGTAATACAGAAATTAAGGAGGTGGTAAAGAAACATAAAGGTCAACAAATTCACTAAAACACTGGAATTTGTGAGGCTTTCTTGAGTCCAAGAATGTTTAAGTGTAATAATTGAAGGTAAGTTGATGTTATTCAGTACCTTAGATAAGAACACTTTCTAAGCATTCAACAAACAAGCATTCAGTGACTTGTGAGGAAATTTTCAGGAAGTTTTGTGTGATTAGGCTGACTGAGTACATATTCTCAGACAACACTATAATTAAGCCAGAAATCAATACCCCAAAATGATTGAAAACTTTCCTTTAGGATTTTAATTTAGACTGTTTTTAAAAAGACCTAAAATTAAATAAAAATGTATTATTTGAATGTTAACAATGCATAATTTTTAAGACCTAGATTTTACTTCCCAGCTTAATCTACTTACCACACTAGGAATCAGGCCTGTGCTCACACTAGGAATCAGGCCTGTGCTCACACTAAGAGTCAGGCATGTGCTCACACTAGGAGTCAGGCATGTGCTCACATTAGGAGTCAGGCGTGTGCTTTGTTTTGTTCTTCACCTTTACACATCACAATTAGGTCTCTGCTCCTAATTGTTGGCTTCTCCAGTTCAAATTCTGTGTCAGTTTACAAAGGTTGTCAAGGGGAAAAACATATCAGTACAGGTGGACAGAAGTAGAAGATCAAGGTGTGTGCAGGTTTGGTTTCCATGGAGACTGCCTCTGGCTTTCCAGTGGCTGCTCTCTTGCAGTTTCTTCTGAGCTGTTGCTTTCTTTTTCTTATGTGGTGACTTCTGACTCCTCCACCTTTACCTCTGGTTTTAGTGCGATTATATTCCTCATGTGCCTGTCTCCAAAAGTAGTCAGAATCTAAAGTACAAGAATTAAGACTTCAGTTTGTAACCTGGACACAATTCTACTGTAAGAGTGACCATCTGCTGGATGCCTCTCATAATAATTGAGGATTTAGATCTCTCGCTCACCCTGCTAATTCATTATTCATCCATTCATTAGCTCATCAAATATTAAGTGCTTATTTAATCGTAGGCCATGCTGTGGGTCCAGGAGTGGCAGGCATCACTGCTTTCCTGGAGCTAATACGCTAAAGGAGGACAAAGGCAATGAGCAGAGGGAAGGACCTGTCTGTATGGTAGCATCATATGTCATTGCTGAAGTCCAAAGGACATGGAAGCACGTGCTAGAGCTATAGAGCACGTTCGTTTTCATTCTGTGTCCAGGAAGCAAGTCTCTGAGTTGATGACATTTCAGGTCTGAGTCCATAGAAGAATCTCGTGAGTACCTTGGATGCATGTGTGCCAAACAGATAGCACAGCAGTGGCAAGAGCTGTGTGGATGTTGTAGCAAATGTAAAGGATATCAGAAAATGAATGCAGCATGGTCAGGGACTGGATCATGCTGTTTAGGTCAGAGAAAATCATTGCAAAGATAGAAGGGCATAGATGAATTTCGACCAGGTCCTTCCATGGTTTGATCAAGTCTTTGTATGATGTTCTAATTGCTATGTGGCAAACACTTGGAGGAGCAAGTAGACGTGATGATGCCAGTGTACAGACCAGGACAAAGATATGGGTAGTAGTGGGCATGGGAAGAATGCCAGGTCCAGGATTCCCCAAGCTTGACAATGCTGCCAGTCCTTGTCTGCTGTTGGTAGTGATGAGAGCAAGAGCTTTGCTGGGAAGTTAATCCCTTTCCATCTTTATTATTTTTGGTTTTGAACAATTAGGTAGGGCTTTATGGGAGAATGTCATAGGGCAGTGGTTAAAATCTCAAAGCTTAGAAACTCTGTATAGCCCAAGGTCTCTTTGCTTCTAGATGTGCTCTCTCTCTCTCTCTCTCTCTCTCTCTCTCTCTCTCTCTCTCTCTCTCTCTCTC
>NC_034600.1:74508891-74515903 GCF_900095145.1 Mus pahari | reverse complement strand
TCTCTCTCTCTCTCTCACACACACACAAACACACTTTCTCTCTTAGAAGAGAGACAAATGTAATAAGCATTGGATTTAGGAGACTGAAAAAATACTTACAGTATTTTAGTTTTACTTCTACCATAGACCTTGGATTAGAAAATATGTCAACACTATGTCTCTCCTAGAGGTTGCATACACAAGCACAAACCCAGCAGAAAGGGAAGAGGCACAGAGTGTTGGGGGACAATATGCCAAATGACAACTTGTGACAACTTCATATATAATACAATACATTTGGGAACTGGGTGGGTTTTTTTTGGGGGGGGGGTTGATTCTGTCTCCCAAAAAAATGTTATTCAAAGTTCAGACCAGCAGTACCTCAGAATGTGGCTACCTTTGGAGATAAGGTCTTTAAAAGAGATGACTAAAATTAAGTCACTAAGTTTGGACCACAATCCACTCTAATTGCCACTTTTATTTTTGTTTATTTATGTTAGTGGTGCTGGTACTGAACTCATGGCTTAGCCATACCAGCCAAGCACTAAACAACTGAGCTCAATCTTCATTCTCAACTGTGTCCTCATAAAGAGAGGTCAGAGCACAGTCGCTCAGTTCTTAGCCTCTGGGGCTTCTGGGAAGTCAACACATCTAATTTAAAGTCCCTAGGCAGTGACACTTTAGGTAAGGGACAATTGCAAGAGAAGGGAATCATATAGGTACTGAGATCCTCTAAAACCTCAGAGCAGAGGTAGTAATTCTGAACACTGTGCCTAAGGGCTGGTCGGGGGCTTCTGGATTATGGATAATTAGGTTTGGTGGGTTTTAGGTTGTGGGTGTTCTTCATTCTAGTTATTCTCAAGTCCTGCCTGTCATATACCTGACTGGAGAGTCTTTCAGAGTCAGAAATGCACAGCTCCTGTTGTGACTGGAAGAGCCCAGCCCTGGCAGGCTCTTTTCCAGCTACTGTACAAACAAAGGCCCTGACAAAAAACCAGGAAAGAGACAGTTCAATTCTATGTACAGTCCATACCTCTGGGGAAGTCACAGAAGCAGGAGCTGGAGGCAGCTGGTCACACTGTATCCACATTCAAGGACCAGTGAATGAGGGATGCTGATGCTTAGCATTCTCTCTCTCTCTCCCTCTCTCTCTCTCTCTCTCTCTCTCTCTCTCTCTCTCTCTCTCTCTCTCTCTAAAACTGCTGTTTTAGATGTTATCTTTTTTCATGGTTCCTCTCTGTGTATGTCCCTCAACTCATTTCCCCTCTCACCTGATTAGGGTTCTCTCTCCTTTCTCTTACCCACCCATCCCAAATCCATTACAGGACACCAGCTCAGTTTATATAATCAAGGTAATTCCCCAGAGATGAGTCTGGAGGCTAACCTACCCTAGATAGTCCCTCAGAGGAGTATGCAGAGGCTCATCCCCTTGGTAATTCTAGATTCCACCTAGTTCCTGAGTGAGATTACCTACAACACACCCATTCTGACAAGTTTAATTCCCACTCAGAGCATTTCCATCCCGTTTGGGAAGTGCACATTTCCAAAGCATGGTGGGTTGTGAGAATAGCCCTGGGGATACTGGTGGGTGTGAGAACAAGGAAGAAACTGTTGATGGGGTTTTAAAAGTTGGGGGGTGTATGTATTATTTGGCACACAGCACTTTCATCTTGACATGAGAAATGGGTTCTTAAATCCCTGTACTCACATACATGGAGGGTTGTATTCAAGTTACTATCCCTAAAGAAAATGGCCCTGAACTCTGACATCCAGGTGATGGGGAATGTGGAGAGGAGAGAGAGGGCTGGAATGAAAAGCAACTGTTTCTTAAACAACAAGTCACACATTAACATGAGGAAGTAGTAACCTTGATGAATTCTCTAAGGATTTCCAGGTTGGCTGTGCCAGTTTTGTTTGGCTTGTCTCAGGTGACCACTGTGCTGCTAACACATAAGTGTATGCTGGTGTTTCCCCCTTTTGAAGTCGTATACATCTTGTTAGGTATTATTAGTTATTAGGTTTCCATAACACTGCTTGATAGTCCCAGGGCACCACTGGGAAGAAGTAATAACAGCACAGTCTCACCTTGATCCTGACCATATTTTTTTTTTTTAAAAATAATCTTAGCTTGAATTATAACAACTAGCACAGTATTTTCTACAATAGTTTACATCACAGGACTGCTGTTTTAGATGTTATCTTTTTTCATGGTTCCTCTCTGTGTATGTCCCTCAACTCATTTCCCCTCTCACCTGATTAGGGTTCTTGGGCAAACACAGATTTTTGTCAGATTCAGGCTAACGTGGTGCAGGGTTTCCTTGGGTGTCTTGATGGACAATTCCGGCATGGCATTTGACACTTGATAGTACCAGTCTGTGCCCTTGTGCTTTAATAATAGCTTTCACGTACGTATGCTTGTGGTAATGTTATCCTTGTAAGGTCCCTGCATCAACAAGCAGTTTATGGTAATGTGTGGAGTGAAAGCCACGAGTTTGTATGTTAGGAGTGGCTACAATCCTCGGAGTGTCTATGTATGAGAGGTGTTAGGGTTTGAGCTGTCTAGGGGAGCTTGACTTTATTTCTGTTTCATTTCTCCCTCTTTGGGATTTGAATGATAAACTCCTAGATTTCCATAGCAGAAATATTCAAGGCAAGCCCATGTATTCTTCAAGCACCATTAACACATAACACCTTTTTGAGTTTTTGTTTGTTTGTTTGTTTGTTGTATACTCCATTTGTTTAAAAGAAACACCTCACCAGGCCTTATAAGGAGCATGGGGAAAGCATACCACAGAGTTCTGGTAGAGATGAGAAAGGGTGCAAATACCAGTATAGAGGAATCTGAGTGCTCCGGAAGGATCATTTACAGTCCACACTACAACACAGACCTGTGGAGTCTCAGAGCACACCATCTACCTGACCACCCAAGGGCAGCTACATTATTTTGAAGATTATTTTCCAAGAACACAATCTTTGACAAACCTACAGGCTGAGAGCAAAGTGGGTAGTCGTTGTAACTCCTGAAATCTCAGCTCTGCTTGTATATGAAGAACTTCTAAGGCCATTCTTATTGTGTTGGAAGTATTATTGATGCAGGTTTTAATATAACTCCTGTGTAACTCAGAGTAAAACTTTTACAGACTTCACAAATATAAAATATTACCCTCCTGCATTGAATTATGTGTGTCAGCAAGCACTGTGTGGGTCACCAACATGGTTTTCAAGCACAAAGTTATCTTCCTCTTTTATAACCCCAGAAGTTGTGTTTTGTTTTGTTTTGTTGAAATAGTAAGGTATCAACTAAATTTGTCAAAAGTCATAGAGCTAGAACTTCAAACTAGCTGAAGTATATACAAGTCAAATGCCAATATAAAAAAATAAACAGAAATATCTGGAAATATATTGACATTTTCTACTGTTTAATCACAGGGATTTCTTAAATGTTGTTGTTTTACTTTATACTCCTTGTTTATAAAGCTCCAATTGCCTAATAGCCATAGTCAATTAACACGGGATCATGATACCTTGAAGTGGGTTGAATAGTGTGATGATTTATTAATGCTTGGCCGAGGGAGTGGCACTATTAGGAGGTGTGACTTTGTCGGAGGAAGTGTGTCACTGTGGGTATGGGTTTTAAGATCCTTATTCTAAATGCCTATCTTCTATTTGCCTTTAGAACAAGATGTAGAATTCTCAGCTCCTACTGCACCATGCCTGTCTGAAAGGTGTCATGCTCCCACCTTGATGTTAATAGATTGAAACTCTGAATTTGTAAGCCAGCCCCAATTAAATGCCCTGTATAAGAGTTTCCTTGGTCATGGTGTCTGTTCACAGCAGTAAAAACCAAACTAAAACAAATACTGTTCCTCTGTTTTATTCTCTAGAGAAGCAGAATACACACACACACACACACACACACACACACACACAGTGGAGTTCTATCTCAATGAACCAAAAGGAAGTTAAATATTATATTTGATGGAAGTAAAATATTATTCCATGGAAAATGTGTTATATATGTTTCTGAAAATTTAGGTTAGCCAATTTTAAATCCTGTAGGACCAGTGACCATAGGGAAAAGTCATCTATCACAAACCCAATTTTATTAAGTGTAATTTGCTGATTACTTTAGGGCAAGATAGAAATAGAGCAGTTAAGCGGTGTGTTTTCACTCTGATGTAAAATAGAAAGATCAGAAATTATGCCACTGGAAATTAGAAACTGAACAACATGTGAGGGATTGACCACATAACCATAGAGGCTCATCGACACCTCTACTGGCCAGCCCCAAGCTAGAGACTCTGATGAGTAGGTCTTGTAGCACAGTCTAAATGCTAAGGCCTGGAAACCAACAGAGCCAATGAGAGAGAGTCCACACTGAGGGCAGGAGACACTTGTGTGGAGATGCATCCAGAAATCTATGTAGATATCAAACAATCAGGTTCTTCATAACATTTATGTTTTATAATATATTTTATATAACAGAAATATATTAACAATATAAATATAATGTATATTATATTTATGCATATAATAAACCATTATAGCCCTGAAATTTATCTTTACCTGTAACTTCAAAAGGGCTTATGTTTGGAAAAAGGATTTTTGTAAATACAAGTAAGAGAGTTAAGATAAAGTAACATTGGCTTTAGGTGAGCTCAATTCCAAAAATAGTGTCTTCATAAGAAAAGCAAATACACAGAGATATATCAAAGGAATAAAAAGATACATGAAACGGAGGCAGAGTCTATAGTCAAGTGATTAGAAGCCCAGAAACACTTGGAATTAGGGCTAGCCCTTCCAGGGTGGGAAAGACCAAAGAATTCCTCCTGGGAACTTTCAAAGGGCTGGGGTCCCTTTTGAGGCTTTGATTTTTGTCTTTAGAACTAAGTTAGACACTATACTCATATTTCTTTGTAATGACTTGTCATGACTTCCTCTGAAGACCTCTTTGCTTCTCTGTCCTTCCACAAAACGGCCAGGAGATAGAAGAGCGGATTCCTGTGTGAGGAGCTACTTTCTGAGGTCTAAGGCTTTGGGCATCATGGAAACAGAAAACACAAACCCACAACATGAAGTTGTTTTGGAGTTTTTAGAAAATATTTTGAAATATATATATATATATATATATATATATATATATATATATATATCCCTTATTTTATGTGTTTGGCTATTTTGCCTGCAAGTATGCCTGTGTGCCATATGTGTGTCTGGTGTCTACAGAAGTCAGACTATGGCAGTGTATCTCCAAGGACTGGAGTTACAGGTGGCTGTGAGCCGTAATGTTGACTCTGGGATTGAAAGTCAGATTCCCTTCAAAGGCAACAACTGCTTTTAATAACTGAGTTAATGCCTGCACCAACTGTTTTGGTTTTTAACCTGTGATACTTGATCCCACGTATGCTTGCTTTATTTTAAGTGTGTGACTGTGGCATCCAGAAATACATGCCTTTGACTCAAAGTATACAAAGTTACCCCTACATGTTTATGTTCCAAGATGTCCACTAATAACAGAACCAATGACTGCTCAATTCTCTCATATAGAATGGCACAGAATGTGCATGCAGCCTTCATAAATACTTCCTTCTACTTTAAATCATCTCTAGATTACTCAGAATACCTAATGATGGGGAATCACGCACTTAAACTGGAAGTCTACCATGTCCAGATAATTCTTCTGAGAGAGGGGGAAGTGGAGAACTCCCTTTTTCCAGCAGGACTTCCCCTTCGCTGACCTCATCTGGGCATCCTGACCCCCACACCCTCTACCCAAGGAAGGTCACGTTGCCCTTGACAAACTTACAAGTTCAACTTCGTCTTTCCTAATAAAAACCTGCTCATCAAGTACCGGGATATCTGAAATGACTTTCCTTCCAAATGGGATATTCACAGCAGTTTAAATTCTAGCCAGTAATTTACATTCAACCTGAAAACCCCTTCCCACTCCTAGGGTTCATCTATTGCCCTTGGTCATCCCAAATCAAGTGTCTGTGCGCCAGCTGTTTCACTGAGAATCACCGAAGATGTATCATTGACTGTTCTCCAAGACAGCTATTACACTAAAATCCTCCAAGACAGCCTTCCTAGGAGCAACAAGGCCACTTCCCCTGAGGCTCTCACTCCCAGCTGGACCAGGGTCCTGTAGACTCCACCTCTTCCAGACCCCACTTCATCCTTCCAACCAGGTGTGTAGCGGTGACTGGATGAAACCGAGGACAAAGGATCACAGCTAGTCCCCAACAGACGTACTACAGCTGGAGCCCAACAATAGCACAGACCCTCACCACAACGTAATACAAAGCACAATACGTTATGGTTTGGATATGAAGTGTCCCCTCAAAAGATACATGAATTAAAGGCTTGGTTCATGCAAAGAGTGTTCATAGATTGACCTTTGAGAAGTGATCAATCATGGTGGCTCTTGTTTAATCAATGAGTCAACCCATTGGTGTATTCTGAATTTGATGACGTTATTGTGAGCTAGTTATCACTTAGGAGTTGCAAAGGTTTTGAAGAAGACTGCTGTGCACTTGCCTTTGAAATAAGTCTCTTGTCCTGTCTGCCTTCCCGTTTCTTGACTACCATGAAACGACCATCATTTTCCTTCTTGTTCCCGATACTCTGCCTTGCCCAGAGAAATGGAGGTAGTTAGCCATTACTGAGACCTCAGAGGCTGGGAGTCTGAACAAACCTTCCGTTATTTTCCTGCTTTTCCTGGGCATGGGTCAGAGTGAATGAAATCCCTGATGACTGCACCATGTTGTGTCAAATTTAGGTAAGGAACCCTGTGTCACCTAGGAATAACAGCAACAAAACTTTGTCTTCAGTGCACCATTTCAAACTATCTTCCATTGAATGTTGTCTGCATTTGTGACTGTGGAGCCTGCAGATCTGGAGAACCAATCACATTGCCCCAGGTAAATGGTTCTTACCTGGGTACTGCCTCTAGCCCCAGTCCTCTGCTTCTCCATGCCAATGTTCTTTCTGCCCTGTTACTTGAGAGGGAGAGGGAGAGGGAGAGGGAGAGGGA
>NC_034600.1:74501285-74508586 GCF_900095145.1 Mus pahari | reverse complement strand
GGAGAGGGAGAGGGAGAGGGAGACGGAGACGGAGACGGAGACGGAGACGGAGAGGGAGAGGGAGACGGAGACAGAGAGGGAGAGGGAGAGGAAGAAGAGGGAGAGGGAGACGGAGAGGGGGGCAGGCTTTGGGGTTCTGAAATCCCAAACTGGGTGGCATACTTCCTCCAACAAAGCCAGGGTACTCCAACAAGGTCACACCTCCTAATCAAGGCCTCACCTCCTAATCTCACTCAAGTAGCACACTGCCCCTCTCTAATAGCCAGTCATTCAAATTTTGAGCCTATGGGGTCCATTCCTTTTCAAAGTATCACATCTACACACTGTGTTTTTCCCATGTATCCATTTCTATGAAAGCTTAGTCTATACACTAAGCATGGTAAGACAAAGAATAATTAATGATTAACAATTGAACACTACACTTAGTGCTATTTAAACTTTATGAATTGTTTTCCTATAGAATTTTCTGTTTAGTATTTACACGGTGTAGTTGTTGATAGTTCATTGAGACCCCAAAGCCAAAGCTGTAGATAAGATCTCCCATCCTCCATAGATAATCCCAGAGAGTGTTGCAAGAGAGACACAGATGGGCCTGTCTGTGTGCAGATTAAAGTTCCCCCCTTGCTAAGAAAATTTGTGGACTAGCAAAGTGACCTGGTATGGTCACTGTGCAAACATGCCCTGAGCTGCATAGAAGAATTCACACACATCCCATCTGCACGAATGCTGGAGCTTATCTGAATGTGCTATATACACAGTTCTTGTAGGATTTTTGTAGTGCATTCGTAAGGCAAGTATTAAGAAATGCTCTTCTTTCTCTTCTGTACTTAGTCAAGCAAAACTTGCATGTGAATAGGCTACAGGAGAATACCTGAGATGGCAAGTGTATTGCATTTCAAGCCTTGTGCTGTCAACAGAGGGGCTGTGAGGAGCTGTGAGGAGCTGTGAGGAGCCATGAAGAGCCATGAAGAGCCATGGGGAGCCCCATTTCTTTTGAATTCCTGTTCACAGAAAGAAGGAAGGTGTAGATGTGGAAGACGGATTTCTGATCAATGATTACATTTTAAACCTTAATCTGCTATTTTAATAGATTCAATACATGCATATTTGATGATAATGTATATTTATTATTTTTGAAAGGGGAGAGACTTCAAATTTAAAATCCTATTTTGGCTGGGGATGCCGTTAAGCAGAAGACTTTTTATATGAGTCTGATTAAAATGTTTGTTGCCTGAAGGAAATTAGTTTTTAATTTCATAAGATTATCCTAGATTGTTTCATCTAAAAGGATGTTATAAATCACTTATGTGATCTCCTTTATTTTGCATCCGAAGCATAAAGGAGATAAATTATTTGTCCAAGGTCGAAAGAGTTAGGGTAGACTTCAGTCCCCAAGCCATGCATTAATCATAACTTATTTTTAACTACATACTTCTAGGAAGATGAAAATACAATACAACCACAGCACTGCTATCAATGTAGTCCTGTTGCTTGATAGATCTACTACTGAACAATACAGGGAGCTAGTCCAATAACATGACCTGCCCTCAGTCAAAAGAATTGTGCAGCTTAGTTTGAATGTGGTGATAATAGCAGGTTACTATGAAAATGAGAATGGAGTGCTGATAGCATTGTAAGTTTCCCAAGCAATTTGTTAGAGGCACATACTACTTAAAATTCATGATATCACAGGAAGCTATTGCCCCCCAGCCTATGTTTGCTGAAAAGAAAGCTTGTTTGTTAGTGTGTGTGTGTGTGTGTGTGTGTGTGTGCGTATGTATGTACACATACACATATATATGCACATATAGATACACATACATACATATACACATATATATATGTACATATATATTTTTGAATGTGTATATTTCTGAATATATATTTCTGAATATATTTCTTCATTTTTGTAAGTATAATATTTTACAAATGACACAAAAATACTATTTCCCAAACTATAAAGGAATAAAATAAGTTAATCTTAAGAAAATATACAGCACTTGAAAAATCAATTACATACATGAGAGTAATCAGGGTAACCATTAGACATTTATGACAACTTCATCAAACAATATTCTTGCAAAAATTACATTTTTCTTTACTTTTAGTATTCATAATAGATATTAATTATAGAAAAACCCATTTCTTTAAATTCTCTGTTGAGTAACAACTAATATTTTACACAAAAAATAAAAAATGAGATTACCTTTCAATCTTAACATTGTGATTTAGCAAAATACAAATTTAATTTTTAAGAATTTCAATAGGATATTAGGAAGTACTGACAATCATCTATGACTACTAATACATCAGCACGTGTTGTATATACACAATGCATAGTTACAATGTAGTAATGACCACTGTATAAAGTCTTGATATGCAAAAAAACTGGAAATGTTGACACTTGAGATAATGTATAATTTTGCGAAAATTTACCGTACTTTGGGTTGGATAGATGGCTCAGTGGTTAAGAGCACTGACTGCTTTTCCAGACGTCCTGATTTCAATTCTCAGCAAGCATATGGTGGCTCACAACCATCTGTACTGGAACCTGATGTCCTCTTCTGCTGTGCTGAAGGCAGCGACAGTGCACTCGTGTATATAAAATAAATACGTAATTCTAAAACAAATACAGTTTGAAAAATTCATTAAAATATGTACCTTCACATACTTATACTTTGAAGATTCACCCACCAGCATGCTAGTGTTTGGAAGACATTTTAGGTCATTAAGGGAAATGGAGATCTTGAGAATAGAGTCTACTCTAATGGGGCTGACATGCTTACACAAAGGAGGTCGGTGTGACACAAATATTTCTCTGCTTCTGTCTCCATCCAGCAAGGATGCACACAGGCAAGGCTTGGGAAGACCTTGTTACAGATAGCCCAAACTGACCCAACTGGACACTGATCTTTGACTTGCCTTGTCAAACGATGAGAAAATAAATTTCTGTTGTTTAAATCACCAGCCAATGGCATTTTATTATGGCAGATTGAGTAGACTAATATAGTCTACTCATTTGGGTTGTCAGGACGACAATGGCAGTGACAACTCATGTAAAAGAAATGTCTATTTTTGCATATCTGTGTCTGTCGATACATATCATTCATATATATATATACATATATATATGTATATATATATACATATATATACATATATATATATGTGTATATATATATATATATATATATATACATATATATGCCTTGTCTGGGTTTTTTCTTTTAACCTTATAGGCAAATATTACCATAAATATTATGGTTGCCAATTTTATGTTTTTTTATGGGATCTCCATGTGTGTGAATGTGTGTGTGTCTCTGCATCTACATGTGTTTCTTGTGCTTTTTCTTTGCCTCTTTTCTTTCTCTTTGTTTGCTTTCCTATCCTGGTTTGTTTGTTTTGCACAATTATGATTATTATTTTACATGTCTGTTTTCTAATGAGAAGTGAAAAGGAAGAGTATGGATTTGGGTGTGTGGGGAGGTGAGGAAGATCTGGGAGAAGCTGGGAAGATGAAACCATAATCAGAATAAATTGCATGAACAAATACAGTTCAATTAGAAAACATACAAATTGCATTAAAATAATATATAACTGAGGCCAGCACCATGTCTCAGTAAGTATGCTTTCTGCCAAGTTTAAAGCTCTAAGCTTTTTCCTCAGAACCTTTATGCTGGAGAGAATCACCTCTTGCAGGTTGTCCTCTGACCTCTGTTCATGTACCTTCATGCACACACACACACACACACACACACACATTTATTTATTTTTTTAAATATTTATTTATTTATTTATTATATGTAAGTACACTCACTGTAGCTGTCTTCAGAAACTCCAGAAGAGGGCATCAGATTTCGTTATGGATGGTTGTGAGCCACCATGTGGTTGCTGGGATTTGAACTCAGGACCTTTGGAAGAGACATTTGTTTTTTAATTATGTAAGAAAACTAGATTGCTATGAACTGGGGCTCTCATGCAGAGACAGAATGGGTGACGACTGCAGTGAGGATTTCCATAGAGAAGCAAAGGTTAGATAGAACAGGAATGAAGAGGACATCAGGAAGATGCCACTTCTCAAAGCCTTGAACCTTGTCTTATCACAGATGTGATGAGAGCAGGACATGAAAACCAACCAGGCAGTGTGGGGGTCAAGGACATATCTTGTTCCTGGTACAAACCTGGAAATAGTCTTGGCTCTGACCTGGCCCAGGACCAGACACATGAGGCAGGATTTGCTCTTCTTCATCTGCTCCGTGTGACCTTTCTTCTCACAGTGTAACTGAGAACCACTGCCTAGACGCTCTCTATGAGGCATGACTGCGAGGAAGACGCACCTGGACATCTTATTGGTCAGCCACTTGGAATGATAAGCACATGACCTGACTGGTTCACCCCCTGTCTCAACCCACAAATGCTGCTTAGAACCAGGTAGGTATACTTTATGACACCCCATCTCTTTCTGTTCTCTTCCTCTTGAGCTTTCACCCACAAGCTTATCACAAACTTCTTTATAGTTTGTTTAAAAGTATGGCGAGGTATAAATAATATAATAAGTGTAATAGATAGGTTGTTAGTGTGCAGGCAATTCTACTCGCCTGCTCTCTGAGACCTAGAAATTGCTTACTTCATCTTCTGCTGCAGGTACCAGGTAGGCCAGGTAACGAAAGGACCTGCCAGTCGGCCGCCCTAGCTCTCCTTCTGTTCTCTGTGCTCCCTCTCCCTGCTCTCTCCCTGTTTAGCCCCTCTCTCTACCATTGCAACTCTGCTTCCAGTCTGTCTGTCTGTCTGTCTGTCTCCTTGTCCACTAGTCTGCGCCATCCCTTCTGCAGGTCCTAACTCCTCTCTCCTCTCCCAATAAACATCTTTTATGCCAGATCTGTTATATGCATAACTTCTCAAGGATAAACCTTGGCATGGGCCAGCCAAGGATATCTACCCTCCCCTGTTACATTATATTTCATAACATATGTATTTATTAGCATTTACAATACATAAGTATAATAACGTTTACATTATAAACTTTCTAAAGCTTTACCCTCTCTTCGTTTCATAACATTCACTCTAAGTAGCTGCGAATAGCCGCAAGGATGTGTGTAGTAATGGTCTTATTTCATAAGCATCAAGGCTTCCTCCATGCCAGCAGAAAGCAGCAGCTACAGAAATGGCCGGAACCCAGGACCGTTAAAGAAAAAGAAAAAGTTGTGTACCTTGAACATGCCTTTCATTCTACTGTTTGGATGGCTGTATTCATTTTCAGTTTACTTCAGGCTCTGACAGAGGTGGCATAATTTAGATGCCTGGGGTAGTTAATAAAAAAAGGCTGTGGCGCAGGAACACTTGCTGCTACTGAGGACACAGCTGTGTGCAATGATGAAGGCTTCACCTCCTAGGGAGGTCGAGGGAGGAGATCAGGTAGTGTTGCCACATCCTTGGTCTTTGGTGACACTTCCTAAAGGGGTTGTCTCTCTCTTGTTTAACATGGAGCAACCAAGGGACTGATAGAGTTTGATGTCATCAGCTGCAAACAAAGAAAGATAGATAAGAGATTTCCTGTATACAGCGTGAATAAAGTTTATAGGGTTCTAAAACTAAACTCCCCCCCCCCAATTGCCACCTAACAAGAAGATTTCTGTTTGGAAATTTGCATATCCAAATCCAAGAGGGCACCTTAGAGTGGATGAGATAGAACCTCAGACTCGTTACTTAGACTGCCAGTCTCTTTCTGTTAAAAATGGCTGGCTGCTTGGGTACTTTCTCCAGCTCCTTCATTGGGGACCCTGTGCTCCAGAGCTCCTTGGGACTAAACCACCAATCAAAGAACACACATGGTGGAACTTGTGGCTCCAGCTGCACATGTAGCAGAGGGTGGCCTAGTTGGTCACCAATGGGAGGAGAGGCCCTAGGTCTTGTGAAGGTTCTATGCCCCAGTATAGGGGAATGCCAGGGCTAGGAATTTGAGTGGGTGGGTTGGGGAGCAAGGGGGGGAAGGGGATAGGGGATTTTCAGAGGGAAAACTAGGAAAGGGGATAACATTTGAAATGTAAATAAAGAAAATATCTAATTAAAAAAAAATGGCTGGCTGTCCCTAAAGCTGTTGCCTGTCTGTGGAATCAGGTCCCCTAACTTACCTTGCCTGGCCTCAGTGGGAAATGAAGGGCCTACTCTTGCAGAAACTTGATGTGCCAGGGTGGGGGGGATACCCAAAGTGGGATCCCAACCCTCTCAGAGGAGAAGGCAAGAGATGGAGGTAGAGAATGGTGAGGGGCACCGTGAAAGGGAAAGCGATTGGGATGTAAAGTGAATGAATGAATGAATGAATGAATGAATGAATGAATGAATGGAATGAGCGTGTGAAACAAAGCTAAGTTAGTTGTTTCTTAGCGTGGTAAAGCCACAAATACATAAGGAACACAAATGAGTTGGAAACAGTGATAACATCAAAGCAATAAAATATAAATGCTCAGCAAATGTCAAATGGCTCTCAAGAAATGCAGTCCTCCAGTTGAAATCTGGGGGCTAAAGAATATAATAACTGAACCAAAAATTAATAAATAGCTTTAACAGCAGACTTCACCAAGAAGACACTTCAGGAAGCAGGATGGGTGCCTTGATGACACCTTGATGTGGTAGGAAGATGTTGTGGAACATAGTCAGGGAATTTGGAGGATACATGACCTATGTACACACAATACTAGTCTCGTTAAAGCTATAAAGAAGGGCAGAGAGTCTATGAGACCAGGAGACTTGTCAAACTTGGAGAGAAAAGTGAACATTTTAACTCATGAAGTCCCCAAAGTGATAAACCCAAATAAATATGCATCATGAAATAGTATTGTCATCAACTGGTTAAAATTTAAAAACAAAGGGAAAAATGATAAAGTTCTCAGAGAAAAATACCAACTTTCACGGACTAAGGAAACGAATTCCAATATCAGCTTCTAAACGGAAGCTTTTTGAACAGGATGTGGATTAGCCAGAGAGATGGCCTGGCGGGGAAAGGCTCTAACTGTCATGTTTGACAAGCAGAGGTTATTCCAAAAACATTATGACAGAGGCAAAAACCCTGACTCCTGAAGTTGTCTTCTGACCGCCACTCTCATTCCTTGGCACACACAAGCCTACACAGTAGCGCTCTGCCTGCAGAGCCACCGTGGATCCGAACCGGAGCGCGGGAAATCCTGAAAAGAGGAACAGGGCTGCAAAGGAAAAATGGGGCTCTGTCTAAGNCNTNCTGATCAAAGCCCATATTTTATTGTTGGAACTGGCTTAAATACAAAGAAGAGTTCCCAGCATGCCCC
>NC_034600.1:74499269-74501169 GCF_900095145.1 Mus pahari | reverse complement strand
ACGGCGGTCCGGCGGTGGGCGGTCCGGCGGTGGGCGGTCCTGCGACGGCGGGCGGGCGGTCCGGCGACGGTGGGCGGTCCGGCGACGGTGGGCGGTCCGGCGACGGTGGGCGGTCCGGCGACGGCGGGCGGTCCTGCGGCGGTGGGCGGTCCTGCGACGGCGGGCGGCACTTTGGTATTCCTGCTGGGGGAGGAGTGGTTAGTGGGGGTGGTAGGCACCAACACTACACAAACAAAAACATGTTAATAAAGACAAGAAATCACAACAGTATATTCAAAACCATAAAGATACAAAAGACACGTCAAGAAGACGTGCTTGGTAAAATTATCTTTCCTGAGTGAAAGAAAAATGAGAATTTGCCCATAAAATATAAACTGGATAAACTTATGTACAATAAACCCTCAACAAAATACAGGGAATGGAATTCATCAGCAAACTCAAAAGACCATACCCCACAATCCAGCGAGATTTGTCTGCTGAGGTGAAAAGATAGTTCTTATTATGTGAAAATCAATTCATGTAACACACCGCATTATAGAAGTAAACTCAATTAGTGTATTTGAATGGAAATAGGTTTTGTCCGTATTCTTTTTTAATGAAAATATATCACAAAATGGATACATAAGGATTGGTCTCAGCACAATAGAACCCGTT
Organism: Mus pahari; assembly: GCF_900095145.1. NCBI lineage: Eukaryota > Metazoa > Chordata > Mammalia > Rodentia > Muridae > Mus > Mus pahari. Next base: position 74,500,515 of record NC_034600.1, on the reverse strand, counting down.
CATAAAAATCTACAGCTAATCCATACTTCTTCAGGGTGGAAACTTGTAAGTTTCCCTGTAAAATCATGAATAAAACAAACATGCTCGCCCTAGCTTGTATTAAGCATGGGAAGTTCTAACTAGCATACTTGTTTGAGGGAAATAAAAGGCATGGGAATTAAAAGTCAAGACATTTCTGGTTTTGGATCATGATGTATATATAGTAGACATCTCTAAAGACCCCATTAAAACATTATTAAAGGTAGCCCATGAAGTAAGTGTAGTTTCTCTGCATAAGAAAACCTGACATTCACCTTGGTGTGGTGGCACACACCTTCAATCTCAGCACTCCAGAGGCAGAGGCAGGTAGATCTCTGAGTTCAAGGTCAACCCAGTCTAGCTACATAGTGCGCTACAAGCCAGGCATGCGTACGCGTGAGACTCTTGTCTCAAAACTACGGCAACAACAAGAAAATGTACAAGTCCATTTACAAGTAGTATAATAAATGAAAATTTATAAACAATTCTTCCAAATTTAAGTGGATGAAACTGGATTAGCTCATGGAGAGATGGATATATTCTAATTTTAAGAGTCCTTTAATATCTACAGGTGACAAACTTACACAAACTGAATTGAATCTTCCTAACATTTATAACACCTCTCCTAGTTTACCTGGATTCCATGATGTTGAAGAAAAATATGCTGACTAATGTGATGAAGTACCATGTGTGCTTAACTGTGTGACTCAGACTGAAATAAATGCTCAATTACATGATCCAGCTTTTAAAAAATATTTTATTATTTTGTGCATGTGGAGGGGAGTGTTTTGCTGCATGTGGCTGTATACCAGGTGTTTACCTTGTGCCTGCAGAGGCCAGAAGAGGGCATCAGGTCTTCTGGAGACTGGAATGATAGTTGGGAACTGCCATGTGGATGCTGCGAGTTCTCTGAAAGGTTCCTGGACCTAGGTTCTCTGGAAGAGCAAACAGTGCTGTTGACTGTTGAGCTATCTTTCCCACCCTGGAACCAACTTGCGACACAAGGAAGCAATCTTTGCTGTCCCCCACATATCAGTAGAGGACAGGAGCACTATCTGATAGCATAGTTTTATAAGACAGTAGGTACCAAAAACATGCTTTGAACACGCTCCATTTCAAGGAACTTCTAAGTTATTTTAAAGAAAAAGTTATCACCACCACCACCATCCCCACCACCACCACCATCACCACTACCACCATCCCCACCACCACCACCACCACCACCATC
>NC_034600.1:74463504-74496618 GCF_900095145.1 Mus pahari | reverse complement strand
CCTGCACCATGCCTGCCTGGATACTGCCATGCTCCTGCCTTGATGATAATGGACTGAACCTCTGAACCTGTAAGCCAGCCCCAATTAAATGTTGTTTTTATAAGACTTGCCTTGGTCATGGTGTCTGTTCACAGCAGTAAAACCCTAACTAATACAGAGGTTAAATCACTGTTCATAATCAACAATTTGGAGCAAAAAGAATATTTTTTAAAGTTATTTGAATTTGACTTGGGTAACATAAAAAAGAAACCTCACCAGTAAACAAAGAGCTGTTGAATTTGGTTTGTTTTTATGAATATATAATTATTCATGAGAAGCAACATGACAAAAATGAACCCTTGGACCGGCCTGTTGGTGGTGTGCTTTTGCTCAGAATCTTACAGAAAATCTGATCTCTAAAAGCAAAGAGGATGTTCAGCACAGGCTTTTGTTATCATTACAGATACTAAATGCAAAGTAAGTACAACTATAACGACTTTAAGTGGATTTTTCAATTAAAATTGATTTCAGATTTTATTTGGTTTTGTGCTTTTAGTATAGATGGATAAAATCACTATAACTGAATGAGTAAGAAGTGACACTTTTATAATCTTTGCAACAAAGGAACAATAAGCAGGAAGCTGTTGGTTTACATTATCCTCAGTGAGCAGCTCTGAAGCAACAAGCCTCCTTCAGTAAATACACATTCAACACAAGTATGATGAGTTGTATGAACATATTCAAAGTAAACCTATTAGTAAACATACAATGGTTTCCTGACATTATTATTCCAGATTAATGTGGCAGAAATCTCTGACTCCAGAGGTTTAGCTTAAATATCTAATTAGGAAACACGGTCTTGAGAGTCAATTTTCCTTTCCAAGAGTCTTTGTGTTTGTCAAAGCCCAGCACTTTGGAAACTCTTGGTGAGGAGCTCCATCATCACCTACCTTTCAATGCCAAGAAAGTTTTACTAGTTGCAAAAGCCTAATTAGTGGGCGAGGATCAAGAAGCATATAGCTTGGCCAGGATAAAGTTCACCAGGAAATGTGCTCACCTGAGAAACAGGGATAGTGTTTTCTTGCTTTGGCTTTACCTTCTCTGGTGTCATTTTGCTCATTTGTTCCAAGTTCTTTAAGTACAGATTAAGCAGAACCAAAACTAGAACCCGAGAGGAAGCTATGTGCTCCAAGTCCCACAGGCATTTGATCAGTGGACGCCAGTGTTCTGGGCTCTAACGAGTGATCTTTGTAGTACCCATCATGCTCTGACAGATGAAGTCATGGGTGGATGGAAGCTCATCCAGGCTTACATCTATGCTATTGGCAGCTCTACATCACTCAGATTAAAGAGCTGTGATTACACCATTTGTAATCAAATGGATGCTTCATTGCATCCCTCCAAACCTCCCCAACCTTGCTCTGCTTTCAAGTTTATATCCTCTCTTTTTCAATTGTTCTATATACATATGTATACACACACACACACACACACACACATACAACATACATAAATATAACGTGCTCTGTCTCTATAATGTTACTGGCATTTTCATAAGTGACCATTGGTATCCCTCAGTTTTGACAGCAGCAAACCTTGGGAAGAAGACTGATTGAGCAGCCACAAATAGCTTTCTCTGCGTTTGCAGGTCCTGTGTAAGCCCAGATTCAGGATCCCATTGATTACAAATGTTACAGCTTACAGATCTCTGACATTGGGACCTTTATCTCTACCGGTGTATGACTCTTGTATTTGCCTAAGAAGTCTGTCAGTGGCTGGTGTCTAAGTTTCCAAGGTTAGGCATTAGGATAAGGCATTGGAAGCAGCCTGTTTGTGATCTTTCACACTGGATCTTGGACCTTTAGTGCTAAAGGCTCCCAACTCTCTAGAACTCTTCAGAGACCAAGGTCTATGATTCCTTCTCTGTGACTCTTACCCATTCTAATGTTCTGCACTCTGACCTCCGTGTTCTCTCTTGCTTTCTGACTTGCTACCATTGTTCTTCTTCCTGTTAGATCACTCTCTTGAACTGCGAAGAAGCCACACCACAGTGCTATGGTCATAGTAAAGGTTGATGCAAGTCAGGTAGCAGCTTCTGTGGCTCCTGTCTTCTTGTGGTCACATCTGCCACTGTCAGCTGTAGGAGTTGCAGCTCTGCCTCCTTTGCAGCTGTCCACACAGCCAGTCCCTCTGCATCTCTTGCAGCTTGGTCTACTGACTGCTTATTCTACCTTCCTGTCAGAAGGAGCCACCTTCTCTGATGCCTCTGGAGCTCAGCCTGCTAATCTCTCCACCTTCAATTATACTTTAGCTTTACATGTTTTATTTATCTATATGAGAGTGTCATATATACATACAATGGGTTTTATTATATCTAACCTGCTCTAACTTCATTCATATCTCCCATCTGCTCCTAACTTCATTTAGAGTTCTTTTTCTTTATGACCCAATGTGTTCCACTAATGCTGTCTATGTGTGAATGGCAGTAGGGCCATCCATTCGCTGGATTCTTCATGTTGCTAACTCACCCTGCTCTGCCAATAGAACATAAGAAGAGACTTGAACCCCAGGTGGCACTGAGGGCATTTCTCAGCACACTAAATGGTAGGGTTTTGCAGTGGAAGACTACCTCAGTGGATGGAGACAAGGAACGCCTCAGAGATCACACCACAGCAACAGACCTCACAGAAGAGATTTACTGGGGGTTGAGGGTGGGCAAAAGGCTAACTCTGGATGGGGATTATAGAGAGGGAGAGGGAGCAGAGACAGAGACAGTGAGGAGAGGGAGTGGTGGCATTGTTTTTTATAAAGGGCACTCTACTTGTAGCAACAGTAGAACTGTGTCACATTTGATGGTTAGTGATGATGATATGGCTCCTGGCCTGAGTTGCTGAAAGCAGGCCAAGGGTAAACGTGGTTCCTCACAGTAAACAAGTGAAGAGCCCACTTTTCTATCTGCAAAGGAGTATAGACACTAAGCATACTTTGCCTCCCATGCAAATGAAGCTTCCCATTAGTCTTTACATTATGAGTTATGACATCCCTCTGCTAGGCCACTGCAAAGTGCTCATTCTCTTGTCCAGGTGGAAACCATTCCAGAGTCACCTATAATTCACCAAGACTTGCGATGGCAAAGAGTTCAGTACAAAATGAACATCCTGGAAAACAGTCACAGCTGGGTACAACTTCCTCCAGCATGTAAAGTAGCCAACCCTGCCTTAAGGGCACCTCAGGTGGCCATGTGATTGGACTCCTTTGTTCAAGGTAGCCAAGAGCCGTCGAAAGCCCAAGAGCTGTCAGTTGGGAGGTCAGATCACATCCCCTTCCCCTACAGTTTTCTTGCTTTAAAGAGTAAAAGCAGCAGAAAAATGCTTAAGATAAGAATTATTATTAACATCAGCATCATTATCAATTCTCGACCCTTGCCCAGTGGCCTGGTGAGAGAGGTCTTTCTAATTGTCTCATCTCTGCTGTACAGTCTTGTTGTCTAAGATGTACAATTAGACGAAACTTCAGGAAAACACATAAAGGTCAAACCACTATTCGCCTATCTCCTAATCGGAGAAATATTAGTGGGGCAGGGACATCACAGTGGCACATGTAACCTAATAATATGAGGAACCACAGCAAAGTGAAGACTTCTCCTGTGGCACATAGCTTGAGATTAGAATTATTTGTTTGTTTATATATACCACTGATGCTTCCATAGGGCATCATAAAAGCAAAATTAGAGGTACTTGCAATTCACACTAACATTTAAGAAGAGGAGACAACTTTTCTTTAGATTTACACTGGTTGGTTCCGAGGATCACAGGACCGGACAGACAATCCAGGTGCAAATCTTTATTCACCACATTCATGTCACAGATAGAAAAACTTGTACCTAGTTTCTTTAATTAACTACATAATTAATTAATTGTCATTAATGGTGATTAATTCTTATATGGTAGGATTTAGAATCATATTGGAGATTGGTAGGACACACCTCTGGATGTTTTTGTGAGAATAGTTCCAGAAAGGATTAACTTTGGTGGGACACCCACCCTGGCCAGTGCTATCTCAGGGGCTCCCAGCCTAGATGGAATAACAAGAGAAAAAGAAGCCAGCCCAGTGTGGGGCATTGGCTGTTGTGATGTTAATTGCTCTACTCCAGACCCTCAGTCCCATTAATGGTGGATGCTACCTGTGAAAGTGTGGGCCAGAATTGATTCTTTTCACTTTAAATTGTTTCTGGTAGATATTCTGATCTTGGCAGTGAAAGTCTGCGCCACAGCGAGTATCTGTCTCATAACACTTTATTAGGGTTAGAGTGGATCTACATAAATACATGCCGCCAAGATAATGCCATGCCACCCTGGAAATGTGTCTAGTTTTCTAGGGCTGATGTAACAAAGAAGCACTGGCCTGGTGCCTTATGCAGACATTCATAACTGCGGGAACTGGAGGGGTACTTTAATGATGTCAGTAAGTCCTGCTTTTTTCCCTCCAGCCTCTAATTGGCTTGAAGATAGCCATCTTCAGGCCATGTCCTCATCTGGATTTTCTTTTGTTTGCAATTTTTTTTTTTTTGAGGCTTTCCCTTTTCTTATAAGGATACTTGTCATGTTCGAAGATTCTCACCCTAATGGTTTCTTGTTAACTCCATTATCGATTCAAAGGCCTCATCTCCAAGCACGGTTACATTCTGAAAAACTAAGGGTTGTCAAAAGACATGGACAATAATCCCTGCTCCAGGGTAGTCACTCTGTACTTGGCAGGCATATGAGCCCAGAAGAGAGGAAATGGTTTCTAATGGAAAAGAAAAAAGAGTGAGTAGCTTCAGGTATGCACTGTTTGTGGGTGTTAACCTGGCACTGTTAGAGGTGATCTAGCTTGCAGTGGCTTGTCTTAAGTTATGAACAAGAGTGAAAGGAGCAGTGAAGAGTCACTGTGTACAGTCTGAATGCTCTGCTTGTGACAGTGTCACAGGGTGTGGATAGACTTTTTAAAACCAAAGAAGCTTTGAAAATAGCAGTGCTGATATATGATGATCTATTTAGTGTCTAATACTATCTTGAAATACCTTTTTATGTTCAGATTCCAATCACCAATTTCATTATTTCCTTCTTTGTAAAAAGATAATCATTTCAGGGAAGAAAACTACTTAGAATTATATATGTTCTTATTAAATTTATGGTAAAAGACTCTCTCATCACATCTCAAGGTCATATCATCACATGATCATCTAGAGAGAGGAACAGTGTAGATATCATTTCTAGGTTCTAAAACAGAATGCTGTAGACCAGCGTCTTGACTACTGAGACTAAAACAGAGGCAATAATCCTCCCAAAGATGCATTAAAAATGGTATCTCTGATGTTCATGCAGAGAAAGCATAACTCATAGGCCACAGAGATCAACTCTACAGAACATGACCTTTTTTTCCTAACAGGCAACACATACTCCACTGTTACTTGCCATTTTATTGATATGAGTATATCATAAAGTATTCAGCATCTTGAAGATGGTATTATGAGTAGTCATCAACATATTCCAAGCAACAGTTTGTTTGTTATGACTTTTGCCAATAAACGAAGACTGATGCACATTCTATCCACAGCAAAAGTATATTTATCATCAGTAATGCCTGTCCATGTTTCTTCTATCATCAGCAATGTCTGTTGATGCTGGTGATGTTTCTTCTATCTATCCTACTGGTAAGATTCTCAACATTGCAAGTCTTCTCTGACTGTTATACAAGTAAGTTGCATATCTCTGAGGTAGAAATGCTTTAAAAATCAAAGAATGTGACATTTTGCTCTTGACAGTTGACATGGACTCTTCAATATCGACTCTGTGAAATTGGTATCTGTGTATAGAGAACCCTCAAGATTCTACACTCTACATTACATGATACGAGTCACACAAGTCAGTCCAGTACACAAGGGAATAAGTATCATATAGGAATGCTTGGACAGTTAGGCGCGAAAGGACACACTTGTTACACGAAGTTGAACTGAAGCCCTGTAGAGTCCAGGTTACATACTTGAATATATTAAGGTCTCTTCATGTGTCCTGTCTCCATGATTCAGGGAAGCTTCTGAGATTTGAGAGGAAACCTCTAAGGCTATATGTCTTCTAATCATGCACTCATAAGGAGACCAGTGAGGAGGATAAGATGACTAGCCAGCATTGACCACATGACAGCATAACATTGGAATGGATCTTAATGGTGTGACATACAGTGTGACTTCCTGTGAAGAAGGGAGATCAAGGTTTTGCTCATATCCATTGTGGATGTCATTTATTCTTTTGCCCTTTCCAGAAGATTGGAGGTGGTAATAGCCTAGGACCTGTCAAGTACATCACAATGCTTTAAGTTATACTGTAATAGTTTTATTAATCCTTTGAGAATTTCATACAAGATATTTTGATTGTTTCAACTCTAAAACAACTCCTCCCAGACACATTAAAAACACCTACCAAGTTCAAGCATAAAACAAATGTACTAATGGTTGTGAGGCTCTCTGCTGGAGTGTGGTCCACTACTAAGGACCACTGCCTTAAAGAAAATTGATTTACCTTTCCCTAGAAATCATTATCAGTCAACAGCTACCTCCTCCTTAAGGGTCGGCCTTGTCTTTCCTTCATTCACACTGGAATTTTGACTGTCTTGATTCAGAGCCTGTTGTGTGTAGGGACCCATAGCTGCTGTGGCTTCATGAGTATAGTTGTTTGGTGATGTCCAGAACACTGTGTTTGGCTCCTAACTTGTCAACCTCTGGATCTTAGTGTTTATATTCTCTCTTCCATGATTGTACCTGAGCCTTGTACATGTGTAATTGGGTGTGTGTGGGGGGGTGTTAAGGAGAAAGTTCTTAATGTTCTGAAGGATCTCCTTGGTCATTTCTTTTCTAAACTATGTTTCTTACTATCAGATTTGCAAGGCCATGATTAGAGAGTTTAAAGGAATGCACTTTAATCAACAACAAATGTCTAGTGTTGGAGTTAAGGCCTTGGGCTAGGAAAGATCTATGGATTATTTGAAATACTTCTTGACTGTGTGAATATGTGCTCTGAAGATAAGGCAAAGATTGGTATAGAAATAGTAGAACCCATATCTACCAAGAACTGATGAAATTGACCTTTTATATTTATAGTTCATCTTGATTATTCAAGAAAAAGACAGGATATTAAAATATTTTTTCTTCTTTTGAGGAGTTTAATTTTTTCTTTAAATCTATCTAGAGGTTCTTTTTCTTGTCTTGAATTTGAATTTATAAGCTAAAACCTTTAAAAAAAATTGGTGCAGATTTCTGTTATACTATCTACAAGTTTCTTTATCAATTGATAATCATTTAGGTTGAGGTCCAATTTCCCTCTTTCTTATGTTTACCTCTCAACAAAATAAACATACTCACAATAAATATTAAGGTTGAAACTAGTAAAACCCTTCCAACAACAACAACAAAACTCAGATCCATGTACAGTCACTGTAGGATTCTACCATACTTTAAGAAGAGAACTCCAAATAATCCTTTTCAAATTATTTAAAAAATAAAAGTAAAACAAGGAAAGAAGAGTGCCTCTATACTCCTGCAACACTGGCGTTACTCTAGGAAAGCCAGGCAGAGACACATCAGCAACAAAAGAGAACCAGAGGTCAGAATCCTGAGGAAGAGAGAGGGAAAAAAGTTCTTAATAAATGATTTGCAACCTGAAAACAGTAATTTATTAAAAAATATCCTCGGTAGTCTTTTGTTTTGTCTTAGGAGTAGAGATGGTTCAACATATAGAAGTTTATAAGTGTAGTGAAGTATATAAATGAACTTAAAGACAAAATTATTACGGTTCAATATATGTATAAAAGGCTTTTGATAAATGCAATATGACTTGTAAAAGTTCTAGAGAGAATGAGACTGAAGAGGACATATTTTAGTATAGTAAAGGCTATGGATGAAAACCATAACCAGCACCATCCTAACTAAAGAGAAGCTGAACCACATCATCTTAAAATCAGGAATGATACAGGACTGTCCACCACCCCCATTACTCGTCAGCATCATTTTTGAAGGTTTAGTGGAAACAGCAAGACAAGCAAGGGAAAACAAAAGGAGACTTACAGGAAAAGAACTCAAAGTATCATTATTCATAGATGCCATGATGCTATACATAAAAGATCCCAAATTTTCTACCAGGAAACTTCTAGGGATGGTCATTTTCAGCTAAGTGGCAAGATACAAAAATCAACTTCCAAACCAGAAACCTTTCAGTATAGTTGTATAACATGTTGAAAACAAAAACAAACAAAAACCAAACAAACGATTGCGGAGCTCTCCCATTCACGAGCTGCAAAACTAACATCTATCAATAAACCTAGAATCTATCAATAAACCTAGAATCTATCAATAAACCTAGAATCTATCAATAAACCTAGAATCTATCAATAAACCTAGACAGGGAGGTAAAGGGACCTCTCCAGTGAAAACCACCTTACTTATTGACCCAAAAGGCCTTATTTCATTTTGTTCTTGTAATAATCTTGTTTCGTGTCACTTTCAACAAGTTCTGTGGGGGACACAAAAATTGGTATTTCAGTGAGAATTGATATAAGACGCAACGTTTTCTCCATAAGAGCAAAGAATGTAAACTTTTACAATGTAGAGTATGATTACACAAAAGGAAAAAAAAAAAGACGATGTGGCTAGTGGCAATAATGAGTCCAAGTGATGGTTGTGTTCTCTGTGCGTTTGGCTGGAAACTTAATAGCTATTTTCAATTTGAGACTGTGACAGTGACTTTTTGCTTCACAACTTGAGCTCCTGGTAGATGCATGGGCTTAAGCTCCCAGGAGCTAATTTTGGATCCAGGACAAAACAATACACACAATTAATTTAAAAATTAGCTTATTCTTTAAATTCCTTGGCTACCTCAAAGGCTGGACACTGTTAAACCTTCCCCTGCTACCCCAGGCCCAATTGAAGAAGTGGCCAGTGGCAGAGTCTCTGCAGAATCTCACATGGCTGGTTGGCTTTATCTCCTGTTGTTGCCGTGTCCCATCTTCTACCCAAGTCATGGCAATTCTCCCACTCCTTTCTTTGGCCCAAACACAGAACTCCCAGTGTCTCACCCTGTGCCCAGCTATTAGGTGTTGGTATCTTTATTGCTAGATCAAAAACCATCTGGGGACAAGGACCTTCAGCTTCTGGACTCTCGATTCCCAATTGAATCAAAGTTTAGAACCAATCTCCAACACGAGACAGCACTTTGTGCTTACCTGTGCATTGAAAACCTTCTTTAGGATCGAGTCAGTCTCAGGAAGCAAACATTGAAGTGGCGTGAATTCCATCCAGTTTTCTTGGTGACTCACGGGAACATGTAGCTGGATGCAGAGAGGTCAGAGACACACGTCCATAAATCTATGGAGCCAGCTCGACAGCAAGGTAACAGTATTCTCCTCATGAACAACAGTACGACTAGACAAAATGGAGTCAAGGTGGCCTGATTCTGTGAAGGTTTAATATGGGACCTAACACCACCTAGGAATGAACACAGAGTTCTCACAATACTCAGCGTGAAGGGATCTTACTTTGATCTGTTCTAACTTAGCACAATTGTCAATCCTTTGACAAGCCACAGTCACAAAAGGTCCTATGAGTCCTGTACTTGTCGGAAAGTTGAAGACTTCATTTCTTGATTGGACTCCCAGGAAGATTCTAGACATAAAGGAATATCACCTGAAATTTAAAACCAAACAAATGTATAAACCAATCACTCAGAAATGCCTAAAGCAGACAGCAAAACATGGCCCCTGGTGTTTGGCTGAGCTCCAAAGTCAGCCAGAGACACGGGGAGGCTTAATGACATAACAGAGGAACCAGGCATGCCCACCAAGGAACAAGGACTTTGGGTAAGATCCATTTGGAGCAGGTCAATGAAAGTAAACTTCTCATGAGATTTGTTTTGTTGAGTGTTCTTCTTCTAGGAGATCCTGGGTTGGCTGCTACGGCAGTAATTGATAGGGCTGATCGTCATTATTGGGTCCTGGCCGTAGCAGGTCTCTTGGGGCAGAGGCTGTTGTTTGGCTTCTTGATCTGGTTGTTGCCTCTGCTATTCCACCATCCTTCATGGGTCTGCATGTTGCCCATTTCTCTACTCAGCCTTCGGACAGGCATTATCACTAGCAGTTTCCTAAGAGCGATGTAATGGATCCAGTCCTGACTCAAACATTGGAGCAGAAACATCTGGAACAAAACCGCCCCGGTTAATTGCTCCATAACAGCATGTATAAATTCCTTGGCTTACATACTGAGACAATTAAACACTATAATAAACATGTTTCGAAAGTCTTCCTTTCAAAGTCTCCCCAAAGTCAGTACAATTTGGTCTTTGTCCTCCAGGAGCTCAGCTTGGCATAAGCATTACTATAGCTTTCCTACAGGACTTCTCCCCGAAAAGAAGTAAATCTTTGGTCCACTTCCTCTATACATCTCTGAGAAATCATCGTGGTTTTCTTTGTCCCAGGGGCTATTTTAAAACCTTCGATTTTGAATGGAGACCCATACATGTCTCTTAAAATCTGAATGCTGTTTCACTTTTGTTTTGTGTTGTGTTCTATCTGAGATTGTCATAGTTTCAGAATTTTAGTTTTTCACATTTCCAACGCCTCCCTCCTTTCCCACAAACCTGTCATTTGGATACCGAGCTCCCAGAACTTCCGGCGAGCACACCCACCTGGTCTCTATTGCTGTATCATCAGTGAATGTCTGCGTGCAGCTGGATCTGACTCTCAAACACTCCTCACAGCTCTTTCTGTCATTTTGGTTCCATGGACACATCTCTAATTTAGATTCTCATTAAATTCACCTAGAAAAAATGCTCGTCCACACTCCAGTCATGCTCATTCCGGTTCAGCATAACCATCACTGTCAGATTAATTTTTTTTAGGAGGTATAGCCCTGTTGGAGAAGGTGTGGCCTTGGTGGAGTAGGTGTGTCACTGTGGGTGTGAGCTTTACAACCCTCATCCTAGCTGCCTGGAAGCTAGTATTCTCCTAGCAGCCTTCAGATGAAGATGCAGAACTCTCAGCTTCTCCTGTACCATGCCTGCCTGGATGCTGCCATATTTCTGCCTTGGTGATAACGGACTGAACCTTTGAACCTGTAAGCCAGTTCCAATTCAATGTTGTCCTTATAAGAGTTGCCTTGGTCATGGTGTCTGTTCAAAGCAGTAAAACCATAACTAAGACAAAGTGTTATGAAGGCTTCCCTGACTCCTAATCTCAATTTAGCTGAAACAGTTCTTTCTAAAACAAGTAAGCATGCTTAATGCTAACATAAAGGGTAGAGAGTTCTTAGACTTCCAGACACTTTCACGGCTGTGCTGGAAACCATCCTCTGTCCTGGACCCAGGATTGTTTTTCCAACTTGGGAGTATTAAACCAGTGGAGTCACATTTCAGGAAATGCAGAAACCATGAATGTCTCAAATGAATCTAGCCACCTGTTGCTACACTACTCCACCACATGCATGAGAAATGTAGGACCTTTCTTCCAGGTAAATTCACTTCTAAATCTCAGTGATATTGAAATCACCGAGTTTGGTTCTCACCCCTTTCCCAAGAAACCTAATGCGATTTGGCTTATCAGAATCAGAACAACCTTTTGGCCTTTATCAGCCAAAGTACATGATGCTCTTGAACACCAAGCACCCGTAAGATTGGAAAATGTAGCTATGCTTCCTTCTTAAGATTAATGTGTTAATATATTTTTTTTTCATAATAGCCTGGATCAAAGAGGTGTCTGAGTTGAATCAGGGCACACACTGAAATAAAGTTGCCCTGTGTTGGTGTCTTTGAGATCCCCTCAGGAAGACTGCATTCTGAAAAGGTGTTTCTTCTTTTATCATCTGATCCCTTGCTGCTCCAGTCACAGTGATTTAAGTGGCAATAACTGCAGTGTGACCTGTCCCGCTTATAAGACTATAATTACACCCCACCTTGAAATCATTACCTGTCTGATCTTGCCCCCACTAAATCTCTTGGCAGGTTGAGTTCTGCTTTTAATGTTGAGGCCATGGCACCGCCAGTACCCAGCAGTGCTTTATACATCATAGGATGTTGTATGTATTTCTATGAAATGATTAAGCAAAGTGAACTCTTGTGACTTACCTCACACCTACCTAAAATGCCACCATGTCACTATCTGTGTCTGCTCATATATTTTTGGTGTGCGTTTTCAGACCAGTTGTATTAATTTTTTTTTTGTATTTTTGTGCATACTCTGAGGAAGCCCATCTTGCCAATTACACCATTATTTCCCAAATGCCCGTTGGTGCGCCTTCTCTCCTTTGCATTTTGATGGCTTTTCCCTTAAGGCTGATATACAGGGAGCACATGTGTTGGGAAAGAACTAAGACGGTGAACAATCCTCAGGGGTAAATATGGGATAATGGGCCATAATTGCTGCAGACTGCAAAAATAGAGGTTGACCCTTTCACAAGATAAAAGATAGTGTCATTTAATTGCCCTGAATGTGCTCTGATCCTTCGGGAACTGGATTCAGAGGACACTGCCACCTTACACCTGGGACTCAGAATCAACTGATTGCAAATTGCTATTTTTAGTATTCATAATTTCCTGCTTTCATGTGTGACTGTGTGGAAACTCTGTTAAGATGAGACAACACCCCTATTACTATTATCCTAGTGTCCAGGGAAGTCTATTGCACACTTCATGTTTTATTGTGAAGAAAAAACAATATCATCTGATATGTATAGGAAAATAATTTATAAACCGCATTAATGACCTTGAAGAAATAGGTATTTTAATGGACTTTCTTTGTCATATAAGAGCTTAACACAGCAGTGGAATAAACCATTAGCATCAAGTCTGCCAACTTGTGTTCTTATGCAGTGCAGATAACAATAGAGAGATACTGTTACAGATGTTGACACTAACCACTAACCGATTGCAGCCTATAATCTATTCATTTTTAAGAGACACAAATGTAATTCTTACTTGAAGCCTCATTGTTGTTTTTTTTTTCCTGTCTCAATTTTTTTCTAACTCTGACATTAAGAAAATCTTTACTTTCATTTAAAGAGATTTTGTGAAGCAATGCAGACACAAAAGTAAATGTCATGGAGACAATCATTGTGACTGTTCACAGTACTTATCAACAGATACAAAACTCACACGTATCTCATTGGTAGCCGTTATTGAATCATTAAACAATTCAGTGATTACTAAACAAGAAATGTACTGCCTTCCATTCTTTGTCGGTAGGCATCTGAACCATACTGCAATATTTTTTGACTATTAAGTTTTCCTTCCAATAACAAAAATGTTTTCAATTATTTTTGAGGGCAACATTGTTCTTTACCAATCTGTAATTCAGACGTTTGTGAGTGAATGTATAAATGTGTTTCAAAGATCAGAACAGATAGAAAACAAGCAAGTTATTCATAAGCTGAAAGAATTTTCTTACAAAACTTCAATGTATAAGTTAATAAGTCAAATGATTTTGTGCTCACTGATGAATGTGGGTGCATGTCTGCATAGATTCATATGTGTACTGATGCGTGTGCTTGGAAGATAGGAGACTCTTGCTGCAGCATCCCAGGTGCTGTTATACACTTTTATTCCCTGAGACAGAGATTTTCATTGAGAGGGAAATCAGCCAGTTGTCTCCACTGACTGGGCAACTATCTGCACAGCTCTGTTTGTCCCCACATGTGCAGTGTTAGGATGGCAAAGGTGACTCAGCACAGCTGTACCTTACGAATTGATTGTTTTAATTTTTGAGAATCTTTATATGTGCACTATATGTGCATCATTTTTATCCCTCTTCCTATGCAGATCCTTTCACGTCCTCACTCTATCAAATTCAATTTGCAACCCTTTATTTTATGATTACAGTTGTTATGCACAGACACACACAGACAGACACACACAGACATACAGAGATGCATACACAGACACACACACACATAGATATACCTGTACAGACACACACACACACACACACACACACACACACACACACACAGACACATATACACAGATACACACAGACACATACACAGGCACATATACACAGACACACACAGACACCCCCAACAGATACACGCACACACAGATACACACACAAACACAGAAACACAAGGCACACACAGACACCCCTCTAAACACAGGCACAACCCCCACAGACACCCCACCACAGGCATACCCACAAAGACACACACACACACAGGCATACACACAGTGCTCTGCTGTATTCATTTCATGGTTTTGCATGCACATGTACTTAGGGTTGGGCACTTGGCATTAGACAACCCATCAGGGGGATCATCCCTGAAGAAAATTGGTTCTTCATCTCTCAGTGGCTATTGGTTGTCCTTAGGTGTCCTAGGGGTGGGGCCTTATGAGATGTCCCTTGCTCATTTTGGCATGTTGCCACTGTTCAGCTCTTATTTAGACAGCAATATTGCTGAGACTTCTTGGATTCAGTGTACTGGAATATCGAGAAGTCACCACCTGCCAGAAGATTTCCTGATCCTTTGGCTTTTCTATTCGCACTTCTATGGTACGCCCTGAGCTTTAAGGCTAATTATCACTGCATGGGTGTACCAAATGAGCCCAAGCACCACACAGACACTTATTCTCTGCATTTTGGCCCATTCGAGATCTTCAAAGTAGCCTGCAGCAGAAGAAGATTCTTTGATGAGAGCTAAAAGCATAACTATCTATGGATAAGTATTTACAGTACAGTTATAAATATATTGACTTAAGCAAATGACAGTAGTAGGCTCTCCTCTAGCACCCCAAACCACTCCTGCCAGTGGTAATTGCCCCAAACTGGTGTCCTCCTATGGAGTGTACCTTAAATCCAACAATACAGCTGCTTGTTACCCCTAATATGAAAGAACCTCTATTGTGCCAATGGGCATGTCTTGTCAAGCTGGTCATTATTGTGGTTCATAATCTTACTGAAGATATTATTACAACTCTGGACATAGCACTTGTAGGAACAGAGATAGAATTAGCCTAGAAGCCTCCTCCCTGAGGACTCTCTCTCAAAATAAGGGAACTGTGCTATGTAAGGTGTCACAGGAGAAAGGCACACAGGACAATGGAAAGTGAGTCCCAGGGATCGAACTCATGTCTTTAGGTTTGCAAGGCAAGCATGTGACTAACTGAGCCTCCCCATCCTATGATGAAAACTATTTTTATACCATCATAAAAAGTTATCTTGTCCTTGAAGCTAACACAAGTTTTCTGTTTGAAGAGAATACTGGAAATGTCAGGAAGATTCCAGCTCCAGCCCATCTGAACATTTGCTCACCCAGGCACTGCTCATCCAATTCCATTCTATTTGCTCACTACGTCCATTATACTGTTCCCTCTTAACTGAGCTTTTATAAGGTTGTTCAAAATTCTGTAAATATAATTAAATGCAGCATTCTAGTAGTGCTCAAGTTTAAATCTTTTTTATTACATTTTTACTTATTCACTTTACATCCCACTCCTTCCCAGTCACCTCCTCCCACAATCCTTCCCCTTCCCCTTCTCCTCTGAGTGGGTGGGGGCCCCCATTGTATCCCCCTCCCCCGACTCTGACACATCAAGACTCTTTGAGGTTCGGTACTTCCTCTCAAAATGAGGCCAGACAAGGCAGTCTAGCTAGAAAAACATGTTCCACAGACAGGTGACCGCTTTTGGGATAGCTCCAGTCCCAGTTGTTCAGGACCCACATGAAGACCAAGCTGCATAGCTACAACATATGTGCAGGGAGGTCTAGGTCCAGCCCGTCTATGTTTTTGATTGGTGGTTCAGACTCTGAGAGCCCCAAGGGTCCGAGTTAGTTGACTTTCTTGGTCTTTCTGAGGAGCTCCTATCCCCTTCAGGGCCCACAATCCTTCCTCCTATTCTACCATAAGAGTTCCCAAGCTCTATCCCCTGTTTGGCTGTGGGTGTGTGCATCTGTCTGAGTCAGCTGCTGGATAGAGCCTCTCAAATCTTTCCATAAAGGAAAATACAGGAATTTAATCTGCTCAAGGGAATGTACACAATCCTAATCTGGGATTTGTGTGAACAGCATCCATTTCATCAAGCACGGGAGTAGAAATAATATACCATGTACAACAGGAAATATTGTAATTACTCCTACAGAGGAGCCAGAGTTAGCATTATTTGGGTGATCTTGACCATGCAAGCATGGAGAAGGAAGATGATTTTCCTTTATTCTTATTTCTTAATGGGGAAGTGTGTAGACCTGGACACCTTTGCTAAGGCACTAGAGAAGGTCATGGCTGGGTACAGTCCTAATGCTGTGAGGGAGTTATACGATAACTGCATATGTTTCCTTTACTTCATTGTTTTGTTTCTTGGTAGCTTTTCATCTCTTGTTAGAGCTCATGAAGTGACACAAATACATAACATTCACACCCCAGCTTTTAACAGAAAACAAAACTTTATCATCTCCATTTCTGCTTACAAAAGAAATCTGACAGTAAACACTAAATATCCGTTTTCAGACATGTGGCCAGCTTGTTTTCGTTCTCACGTGTAACTTTGAAGCTTCACTTTCCAACTTCTTATGAGAGACTCTTACACCTTGGTTCTGAATAAAATAATTGAGAAAATTAACTATACATTTGCAAGGATGGAGATTTTTTTACTCCGGAATCTCCCTTTTTTGTCCCCTTGCAGAAAATTGGCTTAAAATGTCTATCTCCTCAGAGAGGTGATTTCTCGTTAGAGAGAAACATGGATTTCAGCTGAGATTTCACAGTGGAGAGAAGATCAATTAACTTGTAATCACTGAAGTAGTATAAGGTTTGAGAACCTAGTGGGCTCTACTTTCTGTATAAAAGCATTGATTTCTGGTCTTGAGGCCTACTGCAGAGCCATTTTTGATTTCTACAGACAGCTGACAGTCACCAGATTGTCACTGTAATGAATTGGAAGCGTCCTCACGGGAGGATGAATGCTGTTAAATTTTAGGAAATTAGAAAATAAAAAAGTTTGTCTAACAGAGCCAGACTCAGTAGAATTTCAGTTATTTTAGCATATTTTACAGGCATTGTGCAATAATACTTATTACTCAATATATTCATACTTTTCTAAATGATTTTTTTTCTCTTTTCACTGCTATATTCAACTAGAGATGATAGGAGAGGGAATCTGAAGTATTCTGAAGACATAAAAATACCCCAGTTATGTTTTCTATAAATTCGTGATGCCATTATTTAAGGTTAAAAATTATAATTTTTAATCATTTACATACAGCAGCTACAAGTGCACCGTGTGTGTGTGTGTGTGTGTGTGTGTGTGTGTGTAGATTAGAGTTTGATTCTTTTCTTCCAACATGTAGGTTTGGGAATTTGACTCAGGTTCATAGTCTTGGCAGCAAGCTTCCTCTTCACAAGCTAAGCCACCCTTCTGGGCTTACTCCAAGTTTCAGAAGTGTGAATTGCCTCCTTTCTGAAGAGTTAGCTTTTCTTTCTTCTTGCCTTTCTTTTCTATTTATTGGTTTTAAATGTGAAAACCTCCCGGCCCCTTCCCTGCCTCTCCTCCAGTGTCACTTTATACAGCCCTTTTCTTATTAAAGTAATAATCCTTCTCTACAGATACATCATTTCAAGTTCAGAATATCACTTCTGAATAATACTCTGTTCTCTCAGAAAATGCATTCTCATTTTTAAACATTTTCCCTCCAGAATCCATGGTTGGTTTTAATATAAATGATCCATGACATGAGGTATTATTTAGAGTAGACACTTCGATTTTAAAAGTGTGCATGACAGTTTTTTTTTTCATTTTGATAATTACCTGTAGAGTGTTGTACATTACCGACCTTTAATATATACTCCATTATAATGGAATTGTTTTTAAGGAATATCCAGTGAATTTATAAACTTCTCTTAGAATGGGTCCCATGTCATTTTGCTGGTTTGTTGTCATGGCCTATCCACTGAACTGTGTCCACTGTGGGGCAGCCATTGCAGTTCATATTTCAAGGATAGACTTATTATTACACAAAGATAATAGTGAGGCATTTTCCATATTTTGTGTGAAAAAGGAGTTTGTAGCAGCATTGAGGGCAGCATACATGTCATCCCTCCTGAAGAGAACATGTTCTCTTTTTCTTTTCTTGAGAACATGGGAGTTGTTTATAAATTAAACATGAAGCCTATGGATTATAAAGCAAAGACAGTGAAGGGGAACTTGACAGAGATGCTTTTTAAGATACTGGTGTTCTGTACTCATTCAGCCCTCACTATTATTATTTCAGTTAAATTGTGAGAGGAAAGAAAAACCTATTAACAAGAAGCTTTTGTTTTTCCCATTTCAAAATTACAATCACTTGATTGAGAAAATTGAAGATAATAGAGAATTAGTAATGTCATTATGTAATTTCTGAATTCTTGAGAAATGCTATTTGTGATGAACGAACTATGGTAAAAACAATAATATATTATTTGAGGTGGAACTACGTGAAGAAACTATTGGATCATGATGAGGGTTCTTGAAAAATAATTTGTGTAAACACAATCAATCATTCTGATGCTTTCTTGAAGTTGCAGCTATTTCAAACTTTTATGAAAGAGTTGGTATTTGAGAGACTTCTGTTCAGAAAATTCAGGTGTGATAATGATAAAGAAGGAATTTGTTTCTGTTTCTGAAACAAAATTAATTTAAAAATACACAAAAACATTTTGAAAGATCCATAATTCACTTGAAATAATTTTAAAAAACAACTCACTTTACCACATATTAAAATTTCACGATCATTTATTATAAAAAGCTGCATTAGTCTTTGTGTCTGAGAATATATGCATATACATATGAACTTTATTTGCTAGGTTATGTTTTTTTTACTTAGAAATCCTTAGGTTTCATATAATTGAATTTATATCAATCTATAAAACTGCTATTTATCATGGATGTCTTCCTGGATTTATATTAAAAAATATAAATTATCCATGAGAGATAAAGACATCTTTTTTATTACTGTTGACATTTATCTACAGTTCATTTATTTTGTTTTTTATTATTGGTAATTAGACAACGGGTCATGGTATCCATTTCTTCTGGAAGAATTGGTTAAGAATTGGTTTTTGAAGTACACTTTTAAAAGAGCTGCCTTCTAAATATACTTTGTAGAACTCAGTGGTTGAAGACCCTCTGGGACTACATCTTTCCTTTCTCATTTCTAACATTCTGTTGGCTGATTCCATTGTTGTACATATTTCAGTCATGGTACAGGCAGGGGGAAGATATTTGTGTAGGGGAATCTTTTCACTATATTATAATAGTTACAAGTTTGTAACATATTATTTTAATTATTTGTGACATAGAATATCATGTGTCTATGATGGACAAGGTGGCTCAAATCTGTAATTCCAGCACTCAGGAATCTGAGGCAGGAAAATTGCCTCTAAATATGAAATCAGTCTTGGCTACAAGGTGAGAACCCATCTCAACAAACAAAACAAAACAAAACAAAACAAAACAAAAACGTATTTTAAAAGAATCTATCTAGTTCTATGTTTAGGTGTGTGTGGTTGATCATGTTGAGAAGCATAGCTTTAGAGAGACATACATCTCAATTTCAATGGCAGGCAAACATATACATATTATATAAATAATTAAAATTAAGTGTTGGTTCTAAAACAGCATCTTTAAAAATATACTCAGTAATGTGGACACGATTTAATTTGCTCCCAGCAGAAAACACTGCAAAGCATTTGTTGATCTGAGCCAATCTTAAAGTTTCTGTCCTTTAAATTGACCTTCTTCACCACTACTAGGTACACATTTGTGGTGGTTTGAATATGCTTAGCCCGGGGAGTAGCACTATTAGGAGGTGTGGCATTGTTGTATGTCATTGTGGTTGTGGGCTTTAAGACCCTTGTGCTAACTGCCTCAAAGCCAGTCATCTTCTATTGGCCTTCAGATGAAGATGTAGAACCCTCAGTTCCTCCTGTACCATGCCTGCCTGCATGCTACCATGCTCCCACCTTGATGATAATAGACTGAACATCTGCACCTGTAAGCCAGCCCCAACTAAACTCTGTCCTTATAAGAGTTGCCTTGGTCATGGTGTCTGTTCATAGCAGGAAAACCCTAACTGAGACAACACTCAAAGGACTCTTTACCCTATCAGAGAGACGTGTGTAAGTCCATTTTTGTTGCTGTTCTACCCACAGAAGCAATGAAATAGATTCAGCCTATGTGTCCATTAGTAGATGAATGGATCATGAAAATGGGATCCACACACATGAAGGAGTTTTATCCATCCATAAAGAAAATTGATGGGAGTTAAGTATATTGGGAGTCAACTTCTGTAGACCCTTGGGGCCTCCCAGAGACTGAATCATCAACCAAAGAACATATAAGGACTGGACCTAGGTCTCCCTGCACAGGTGTAGCAGATGAGCAGTTTGGTCTTCTTGTAGATCTCTCTACAAATGGAGCAGGGACTTATCCTGAGTCTGTTGCCTGCCTGGGGATCCTGTTCCCCTAACTGGGTGGCCTTGTCTGGCCTAAGTGGGAGGGGATCTGCCTAGTCCTGTAGTGACTTGAGTTACTAGGTAGGTTAGCAATCAGGGTGGGACCACCCCCTTCTCAGAGTAAAGGGGTAAGGTGGAGGAGGGGCTGTGAGGTAGGGACTAGGAGGAGAGAGGGGGGTTGCAATCAGATGTAAAATGAATAAATACATAAATGAATAGAGGGAAAAGACAAATATTGCATGATCTTTCTCATATTCAGAAGGCACCCACTAAATGTTATACATAATTATTTTTGTGGTTATACTTGGCTGTAAGTACTAAGATGATATAAAGATGTCCATGAAAAGGGGTAAATAAGATTTTAAGCAAGGAGACAGTCAGAAAAAGCTTGTATGCAACAAAGGCAAACCTGTTACTGTGTATATTAAACAAAATCTGCAAACAAAATAAGGTATCTAATTGAAGCACTGGGCATCAAATATAAGACTTGGAATCTGTCTTTTCAATCCTCAAGTTCTAATCAGCTCTAGAGTCAAACGTCTTAAGGATGGTGCAGTTTCTTATCAGCCCTTCAGAGCAGCAGTCAGGATGCCCAGAGCACAGGCCCATCTTTCCAATAATGTTACCAGGCCAAGGGAATTCAAAGTGTTCTTGATGTTTTGTGAAAAAGAGAAGAGAATAAAAAAATCCGACTGTACACCACAGTTTGTGCTGAGATAGACCTTTGATAGATGCCAGTTCAGTTTAGGAATATTTAAATTTATCAGATCCTTGTGAGCAATTGAAAGAAGACCAAATGCCCTGGCTGGCTAGCACAAAGCAGTCTGTAGAAACCCTGAATTGTCTCAAGTCTTTTAGTCCATCACTAAGTAGATCACACGGTAAGTAGCTTGCTTCATATTGAAATGTGTGTCTTAGAAGGACTCATTAGACAAAGTATTATCTAACATGTCTCCTCTAAGTACTAGTACTTTCAGCTTTGCAGTGCCCTCTGTATTCAAAGAGCCATAAAGCATATTCTTGAAACCCTCTACCTATTGTCACCAGCAACCACTTGAAACCTAGACCTGAATTTGCAGTGGAGTTTTGCAATATAAATTTCTGTGTTGTAATGTCATCCGATAAAATATAAAGTTTGATGTTGTATTCATCCTTATATTTTGATTTTAGAACTTGGTTCCATGGAAGTTTGATGTGCTGTTTGTTAAGATCTAGGTGTAGGAGCTTGCTGTTTTAGGTTGCATTGGAACGAGGCATTGACTACTACATTAGGGGGTTTTCTGTTTCAGCTTCACTAAAGGTTACTTATCTCTGTATATTAAATTATAACCAGCAATATTGATGGCGATCATGATCTGTTTGCTCCTCCCTTATTACTTCCAAATGAACAATATTTTCATAGCAAGGGTTATTTTTGCTCTGTCTTTCCATTGATTTCACTTTTTTTTTTTTTTTTAAATTGCATGAGATAATCTATTGCCTATTTTGATACTATTGGCTAAAATCGTCCTTCTCGCTGTCTTATGCTTGACTTTTGAGAGAAACACTTTAAGGAGTTTTCCTTCAAGGATGGCCTTCAGTCTGGATTGGACCAGGACATTTACAGCCAAGAGCTTTTGTTTCTTCAGACACAACTCATCAGGAGTGTTTGTTGAGTGTCTCCAAAGCACGTCTGTCATCATGGAGATTTCGATACTCTTGAGTTTCACAAGCTTCTTCTTTTGCTTCTTGTGAATGTGTTTCAAGAGCCGGTTCCTACGGTTTTGTTTTATTTTCCATCTTAGCTAGACCTTAACTTGTTTAATTATATGCCAGGTCAAAATATTGAATACAGAACTTAATTTTAAATTTATATTCCTTAAATGCACATTTTCTAATATAGTAGACTATAATATTTCTCCTCCTCCTCCTCCTCCTCTTCCTCCTCCTCCTCCTCCTCTTCCTTCTCTTCCTCCTCTTCCTTCTCCTACTTCTCCATAAAATCCACTCTTTTAGTTGTTTTGTTTGTGTTACAGTAAATAGAAAATTATATTCTCTCAACATTTTCACACCTTTCTGCAGGCACAATTGGCAAACTGTGGGTAATTAAGATACGCAGTAGTGCAGTAGAATTCGCTGGTGCATGTACACACCATGAAATGTTCCCAATATCAAACTAATTATCATCTACACATCACAGTTAATATTGTGTGTAATGTTTTAAGCCCATTTAAGACCCCATTTAGCATACTTAAGCTCTACTACTAATTGGGGTCTCCATTCTGTATACTAGATACCCAGTTGTGTAAATGTAACGTTGTGCCCCTTACATTAAATCATTAAACATTTTTTGTAGTGTTCTTTGCACATTTTTCTTTCTACTATTTCTTGGTTGGTTTGATTTTTTTCTAAAAATTTTTATTATACTATTATCAGGTTGTGTATGTGTTCTTTTTCTGAGTTTTAAAAGGAACCACCCAATTAACACATTTTAAGCCCATTTGGGGAAGTAAAAATTACATACTTGGGTCTGAAACATCCTCTGAACTCTTAACTTCTAATCCTATAATTTATACCAAGCAATGTTTTAATGTTATTATTTTCTATAGATTTATAAGATATACCTTAATGTCCTTGGTGTTAAAGGCCCTAAATTGACAGGACCACTGTACTAATGAGAAGAGGAAAAGTCAGTTTTTTTTTTTTTTACAAGTGTGACCTCTGGTAATGTGACAACATTCCAGTGCATGAGGCCACATCTTTAAGTACATGGGCAGCAAAACCTGGACTTGGTGAACTATTAAAATAAATCAAAAGAGGACATAAAGTTGTGGGAGACGGAGGGTATGGGGGGTCTAGGAGGAGGAAGGGAGTAACTATGCTAAAAATATATTGCAACATTGCTTACAATTCTTAAAGAATTTATGAAAGTTTATACTAAAAATTGTAAGTAAAACTTTGTTTTTACATTTTTCTAAGAATTCTGTTATATCGACCCATAAAGATTCTATATTTATTTCCATGTTTGAAACAGGGTGGGTGGTCTCTCTCTATAGTCCAGGATGTAAGTACGTAGGCCAGGCTTGAAGTGGTCCTCTTGCCTTAGGATTATAGCTTCCAGTCAGTCTTCCAGCTTTTTTTCTTTCTTTCTTTTTCTTTTTCTTTTTCTTTTTTTTTTTTTTTTTTTTTTTTTTTTTTTTTTTGAGGTAATCTTGCTAAATAGCTAAGCCTGGCCTCAAAACTATGATTCTTCTGTCTCAGCAGACTACAAGCACACACCATCTCACTTATGAATGTATTTTTTAATGTTAACATATGTAATTTATTTTAGAAATCTCAATTAATGACTCAGATGAATAATTGTTAGGAAGAGCTGTTAATCAATCAAGGCAGATTAGTATTAAGAATATGTCAATAGAATTTGCCTGGTTTATTTTATGTGGCCAGACAAGTTATGTGTTTTCACCTGTATTTCATGTAATAGAAATGATACAAACATTTTTCCCTCTTTGTGTTACTATCTCTATATATCACCTAAGCTGTGTCCTTCATGAATAATAATGTCGCCTTACTTTATAAATGATGTTGTTTAAATTCCAGTGTGCAGTATTTGTCATTGTAAATTTTGTTTCTGTGTCTTGTTCAATAATCCCGTCTTTACCACAACTCAATAAGTGTTGATATCTATCCCTGACATGCACTCTTAAGGGAAGACAAGGTTGTCCCACAAACAACATATCAGCTGCATTCATTGTCTTCAGATATCACGCACACAGTACTTGTTGGTATGAGTGCTATGCAGAAATGTGACAAGTCTTTTTGGCTCATGGTGGAGCGCTGTAAGCTTCCTTTTTCTGTGTGCCACTGAATGTACATGTGTGCACACCTTTCTGTCTATCTGTTCCCTAAGGAGTCTTTACATATCCTCAGCTAATCCAGTTGTATGGATCCAGCGTCCCCATCCAAATATCTAACATTGCAACGTCATTATGTTCTCTCATTTACCTCCACATTTCCCAGGTACTGCTGAGAGCTGGTGAGCTATTCAATTACTGAGTTGTTTTTTTTTTAAATTATAGTGTTTTGTTTTCCAAAGATTTATCATGAGTACACAGTTGCTCTCTTCAGACACACCAGAAGAGGGTATCCGATTCCATTACAGGTGGTTGTGAGCCACCATGTGGTTGCTGGGAATTGAACTCAGCACCTTTAGCCATTCAGTGCACTTAACCACTGAGCCATCTCTCCAGCCTAATCACAGAGATCTTTATCATTTATCTTCTACCTGCCCCTCACACTTCCCCACCTTTCTACAAGGACTCAGAGGTGGAAGCATTATTAGCTATGCTCAATGGGGGGAAAGAAGAAGCCAGCCCTACCTCTGACTTCTTCAAGTTCTCTCTTCTGAATGCTATCATATAAACAGCAACGTTAAAATTAACCTTATTTCACAATTATGTTGACTATAGGGTTTCCTTCCCCATTCTTCAATGTCTTCTTTGTTCCCCTTTATTTCACACAGAACAGTTCAAATGACCTTCTTAAGAATTCTTCAAGTCCTTGCAGTTGTGTGTTGGAGATAATTCTAATAAACACAGCCTACAAATAAAATTACACAAGATATTTTTCTCAATGAGTAACAGCTATTTAACCTCTAAGAAAATATTTAGTATTGAGGACATATTCAATATAAAATTTGGACAAAGCTTTAAAAATAATTATCAAAATTAAAGTAAGATAATACATCTAGGTGTGGTGGAAATATGGGAAGAGTTTGAAAGGATCTGGTATGGGTTTTGAATTTTAAAAAAGCATTATATGTATGTATAAAATTCTCCAATAATGAAAGTAAGATATTGCATTGGTTGAATGAGTAAATCTGGAGTGATAAATATTTTATGGCAAACATGTTATTAGTAAAGTTATATAAATAGGGTCAGACTTCAATTTTGTGAATCAAGCATAATAAAATGCAGTGTAACAGCAAATATAAGAGTTGATGGCAGCCACACTGCTCGTTGATGTGAACTTTCTCCACTAATTTAAAGGCACATACATTTGAAAATTGAAATATATAATTAATTTTTATAATATTCTAAGTTATTACATAATTATGAATTGAGAATGTATTATTTATTTATTTATTTATTTATTTATTTATTTATTTATTTTGGTTTTTCGAGACAGGGCTTCTCTGTATAGCCCTGGCTGTCCTGGAACTCACTCTGTAGACCAGGCTGGCCTCGAACTCAGAAATCCACCTGCCTCTGCCTCCCAAGTGCTGGGATTAAAGGCATGTACCACCACACCCGGCATATTACTCATTTTTGTTTGATTTACTTTGGAAAGACTACTTTATGTTTAGAGAATATGGAGAAAACCTCCAACTGCAGTCCCCTCTGCACAGTTTATCTGATTAACATCATTTTTTTTTTTGGTATTTTCTCAAATGTGTTACTTTAAGCATGAAAGGCAGTGAATATGTAATTCATATTTATGTAATTCACAGGTCTTAATATCAATCTGTGTAAAGCTATAACCAATTTTATAATATTAGACACAAAAAAGGCACTAATTTAAGATCATTTATTTCCAGGAATGTCTAAACCTCCATATATTTTTTTTAATTGTAAAAACCATGTCATATTCTGTTTGTTTCTCCTGGAGCTGGAATAGATAGTTAACTTAATAATCCTTGTTGATATTTGTAATAAAATGGTTATACTTTTTCAACTCTTGAAACCCTCCAAAGCCACATTCACTGCTACTTTTGGTGTGCTTATCTTTGAGACAATTCTGATCTACATGGCAGGAGAAACAATGGCTGGCTAGGATGAAGAGCAGCCCCAGGAAGGGGCTTATTTGCGGGTTATGATTATGTAACATCACTTTTAATTTGCCCCCTTCTCTTTCCTTTCTTTTTAACCCCCCACCCTTTGCCCGTGACTGAATATTTAATTTTCTGTCCAGGATCGCCTCTTCCTGAAAGCTATGAACTCAAAAAACTTATTATATTAACTCATGATAAAGTCTGATTTTTTCTGAACAAAAAGAAAATAATTTCAAGTTGGTTATTAAATGATAGTCCATTGGAAATGAGAGCCATGTTGACTATGTTTTCAATTATGTGAAACCCTCACTGTGTTATGTTCTGTATCCAACCCACTCCCTTTGAAAGGTGTGTTGATGTTTCTACTATTTTCTCCTGTAACCACGCAAGGATTTATAGTGGAGTTTTGTTGTTGTTGTTGTTGTGGTGGTGGTGGTGGTGGTGGTGGTGGTGGTGGTTTCTCTTCTTGGCCAGATTTTAAAAACTCATTCTCCCATATTTGTTACAGTGACATAAGTATAAAGTTAAACTGCTGACGATAAAAGCTATGGTATAGCGAGTTTATTTCCTCTCGATGGTCCGAGAGGGCATCTGATCAGTGATATTTAGAGGGTTTTAAGGATGGGGTTAGGTCATGAAGGGGAATGCATGGGGCTAGTGCTCCCTAACAGGAACCCCATAGCACTCCCTTCTGCAATATGAAACGGGGAGTGAGGCCACAGCAGCCTGTCCGAGGCCACCTTGATCTCTCGCTTCCATGTTTCACAGCTGTGAGAAATCAATGCCTATTATTTATAAGCCACTCATAATATTTTTATAACTCAGTCAATTAAGAGAGAAAAATGGATGTTGAGATGTGAAGCGTAACTGTAGTAAATACCAACAAAATTTGAATACAGCTTTGGAACGGAGAGATGGGAGTTTCTGGACTGCAAGCACAGAGCACTACGGGAGTTTCTGGACGGCTAGCACAGAGCACTGTGGGAGTTTCTGGACGGCTAGCACAGAGCACTATGGGAGTTTCTGGACGGCTAGCACAGAGCANGTTTCTGGACGGCTAGCACAGAGCACTGTGGGAGTTTCTGGACGGCTAGCACAGAGCACTATGGGAGTTTCTGGACGGCTAGCACAGAGCACTGTCTCCCAGATATCTCAGAAGGGGCTTTGAACTTGTATTTCCCAGCCTTCCAGAGCTGTCACTGTATGAGCTCCACACTTAAGTAACATGGCCAATGGTGCTATTTCATATAGAATATACATCATAAATTTGGCATCATGCAGAATTTACAGTGTATTTTAAGAAATGGATAATCAGGGCCACTAAAATCATTTAAAAGACCCCAAATAAATGGCTCCATGCTTCCTACTACCCTGGAAATAAAGATGCAATTCTGCTAGGGTTTTTTTTTTTAATGAATGTGTTATAAATTTTATTAGCACACAATATATAATTTTTTGTAGGCTTTGTTTTTTAAAATCTTACTTTTAATAAGGGTTCTCAAATGTTTTGATCACCCTTCTAGCCAAAGGTAGGGAAGAAAAGACAAAAAGCTGTGGACCTGTTTAGAAGTATTTCTTTGGGGTAATTCTAATTTCTGTTTTTCAGAATACCAGCAGTCCACTTCAGTAGTGTCAGGATACCAAACGCAAATCGGCAGAGGCGCAGGATCCAGCAGAAGCAGCCACGTCTCCACCAAACTGGCACGAGTCAGTGGGAGTGAGCAATCCAGCCCAGATGCCAGGAGAAGTTCTCTGCTGTGCCTTTCTCAACTAAGTAAGGATCACGGAAGATAGGGGATCAATGAAGCAGGCAAGGCAAGAAACGCCAGCTCTGTCACTGTCCGTTGAGTCCTATGTATACCCTCTCCAAACATCATGTGTGCTCCCATGGGTCTTGCCTCAACAAAGCGCCATTTGAGTCTGCATCAGCAAATCACCACAAGAATCTTCATCACGTGACCCAACCAGACACTTCCACTTCAAGTTAAGATTGGGGTTATAATTCAGAGACAAAAAAAAATGTTGTGTGCTTGAAAATTATTGGAAGCCTGTTTGTTCTCTCTGAGGGATGGTAAGTCCTAATTTAAGCTTTCTTCCAAACTGTAGGGAGGAAAAAAAGAACAGATGTTGAATGGAGACCACAAGAAAACAAGTTACTAGTGAATGCTTACTACTGAGTGAATCTCAGTAACTACCAGAATGTTCTCTGTTTAACTGGAAGAACTAGAAAGTCAGACACATAATCTTTTTCATTAGAACTGCCAACCAGGGAACACACATGGGACCAACTTAGACCCTCTACATATCTGTAACAGTTGTGGAGCTTGGTCTTCATGTAGGACTCCTGATAGTGGGATCAGGGGCTGTTGCCTGCCTTTTGGACCCTCCCCCCTGGC
Source organism: Mus pahari (assembly GCF_900095145.1). Taxonomy (NCBI): domain Eukaryota; kingdom Metazoa; phylum Chordata; class Mammalia; order Rodentia; family Muridae; genus Mus; species Mus pahari. The sequence goes on along the minus strand of NC_034600.1, from coordinate 74,467,940 downwards.
TGGGCTTTGCCTTTTAGCCTCAATAGGAGAAGGTGCACCGAGTCTTACTGCAACTTGGTATGATAAGGGTGGTTGATATCCATGGGAGGATTCCCCTTTTCTGAAGAAGGAAGTAGAGGGAAATAGATGTGGTGGAGAGAGGGAGGAGGGAGGGGAAACTGAGGTCAGGATGTAATGTGAATTAATTAATTAATTAATTAATTAATTAATAAACTAATAAAAAAACAAAAGCCAACAAAACTTTGTTATATTATGGAGTGCCACAAATGTTATTGCAAACTCACATTTACCTTTGCTACTCAGCCTTACAATGTGATTGACTAATTGACTGATACACTCATTCCTTCTTATAGTCAATATGTATGACCAGTAGGTGGGATGCTAGGTTCTTGTAGACTTTCCAGTTATAACAATCCTTGCACTCATGATGTTAGGATACTCTTGAGGATAGATGTATACCAGCCATTTCACCAGAAAGCTGCTACATGAAAGCACACTTTCTACAGTTTCACATGGGCTGGCTTTGAACTTACTTGGCCAGTTCTGTAAGCTTTGAACTTGTATATGAAAGGCCTCTCTCTTCAGCGTGCATATTAATTGATTATAGCACTGTGTCACAAGACTGATTACTATATCCTTTTTGCAAGGTGTATTGGCTAGTTTTATGTGAACTTGACTCAAGCTAGAGTCAAGAGAGAGGAGGGAGCCTCAGTTGAGAAAATGCCTCCAGAAAGTATGATCTGGTTGTAGGAAACCTATAGGGTAGTTTCTTAATTAGTGATTGATGGCAGAGGGCCTAGCCTATTGTGGGTGGTGCCATCCCTGGGATGATGGTCCTAGATTCTATAAGAAAGAAACTATGAGGAACAAGCCAATAAGTAACACTCCTTCATGGTCTCAACATCATCTCCTGCCTCCAGGTTTTGGCCCAGCTTAAGTTCCTGTCTTGACTTCCTACAATGAGGAACTGTGATGTGGAAGTTAAGTCAAAAAACTCCTTTTCTTCTGAAGTTGCTTTGTCATGGTATTTTGCTGCAGCAAAACTAACCCTAACTAAGATTCAAGACAATTTTAAAATGCTCTTATTCAAAATAAAATCATACTTGCAGATATAGTAAAGAGATAATACATAGTTCAGTCAACTCTTCCTCCATTAAAAAAAAATCTTAAAATTATCTGAAATAATTAATAAAACTTAAAAATTAGCCTTTGCATAATGCTATTAATCCATAGACTTATTCACATTTTGACAAATTATATAAGTTATCCAAATTCCTATGCAATATTCTTTGTTGCATTCATGCAAGTATCTCTGTAGTTAGTCTCCATCCATATTAAATATTTATTCATATTTTATTACTTTGAAGTAATACTGGTTAATTTATCACATGTATTTAAATTCAGACTTGGAGACTGTCAAGGCTAAATTTACAATAGTACTTTGGCCTCAATGTAATGCACTGAGGTCTACCTTCTTGATGGCATGGTGGCAAGAGGAATATGATGCTACCATTCATTTCTAATTGACTTTAGTCACTTAGCAGTTGTTATAGTTAGAGATCTAAGATAACTCAGAAGATGGACGCTTTGGAACTTCTACAGAGGAATATTTAAGTTACACTAGCTGAGTTAGGATGGCACTTCTACTGTGGCACCATTTTCTTACTGGGATGCTGGATTTTAGGGGAATGAAACTGGCCAGCGTGCATGCACTCATGACTGCTCTCTGTTCTTGTTTGTGGCCAACACGTGGCCAGTTTCCTCAAGCTGCCAATGCTGTGATTTCCACAGACGGCATCTTATATCTTGAGACTGTGAGTCAAAATAAGCGCTTCTCCTGTAAGTTGTTCTTGTCGGGGTATTTTATCCCAGGAGGGAAAAAAGACTAAGGTGTTTGGAGCAGTTCTTTCCCCAGAATGCAGCAAAAAAAATGTTACTGTGGGCTAGAAATGATATAATAGAATGCTGGGAATAGTTAATGGTGTGTTCTGCTTGGGAGACATTAGAGAGCTAAGAAAACACAGACAGTGGAGACCTTGCTCTTGAGGCTTCAGAGGGAACAACCACTCTATAAGGAATTGGAATAGGGACTATGGCTGTGATAGTTTAACCAAGAATCCTGCTACCTTGTACCTGTACCATGAGTGAAGTTGATTTTAAAAATAATGGGTTATCGTTGTTCTCATTGTTATCGTCGTCGTTGTCATCATCATCATCATCATCGTGAGCAGCAGCAGCAGCAGCACCACCACCATCACCATCACCATCATCATCCTTCTCCTCTTCCTCCTCCTCCTCATCATTGCCATTGGTAGTCATAGTAGCAATAGCAATAGTATTGACAGAGAAGTGGCATGTGAGCAAGCTTACCGTTTGAGACAAGGAGAGTAGAGCCAACACAGCCATTACAGAAAAATCTGTGCTGCACATTCAAACTCCCTTTAGAAAGAACCTGAAGACAAAGGGGATTTAAAAGTTGGATTGAATGCACTTTACATTATAACCTTGATGGTGTGCTGGATAGTTTTGTGACATCTGAAAGGAGGGAGCCCCGTTGAAAACAATGCCTCCATAAGATCAGGCTGCAGGCATGCTTGAGGGGCATTTTCTTGATGAGTGATTGATGGGGTAGGGCTCAGCCCATTGTGGATGGTGTCATCCCTGGGCTGGTGGTACTGAATTCTAAAAGGAGCAGGTTGAGCAAGCCATAAGGAGAGGAGCAAGCCTGTAAGCTGCACCCTTCCATTACTTCTGTATCAGCTCCTGCCTTCAGGTTCCTGCCCTTTTTAAGTTACTGTCCTGACATTCTTTGTCTCAGAGCTGAAGCAATGGGGTTCAACTCACAATGGACTGAAATCTCTGGATCCAAGGGTCAAAATAAAACTTTACTTTATATAAGTTTATTATCCCAAGTATTTTGTCAAAGCAGTACAAAGGTAATTATCACAGCAAATTTATAAATTCGTATTAAAAGCTTGAAACATCAAAGACATTTTCAAAAGCTCAGCTTTTAAGTAAATATTACTTGCTAAGAATAGCTTGATATAACTTATTTGGGTAAATTGTATCCTTTTGTGATTTATGTATATGTGGCTGAGTTAGATTCTGATTTGAGCATTGAATTCACATACCAAATATAAGGAACATCCCTGTTGGTATGTTATTTTCTTCCCTGAGTAGAATTTCCGATGTAAAGATAATTGAACATCTCATTTTCTGAGAATGTTATCACTGTTCAAAAATATGTCAACCACTTTCTCTTGTACCAACAATAGACTGTTAGATAAAGAAAAGTGATGAAGTTCTGAATTTGTCTTCTGTATAATTTAGAGGGCTTAAAACAATTCTTCTAGGCAGCAATTGCCAGTCTGAAACTGAAATACATATTTGAAATCTCATTATTTGTCAGAACAACTTTGTAAAAGTGCTATCTTTGAACATTATCCAAAATCTTCTGTCTAAAATACATTTCTCTCAAAATTTAAAAAGACAAATATGGGTGCCTTTCACATGATATTTTTCAGAGAGAAAGTAAGTGTGGTATTCCTGTTGATGGAATAATAAGGTAACCAATTGACAAAAGTAGATATGTCCACCTCAGGTTCTTTCATTGCTATATTTACTGTTTTATGCTGCTGTGAAATGATCAAAAGCCACTTCGAGATAATGGTATTTATTTTAATATTACACTTGTGTACACAATTTATCATTGAGGGAAGTCAGGACAGGAATTCTAGGCAGGAACTCCAGGCAGAAGCCATAGAGTTAGTCTTACTGGCTTGTTCTCAGATTTCTGTTAAAATAGCTGCATAAGCTGAGGCCCACCTACCTAAGAATTGTGCCACTCACCATGGGCATGGTCCCTTAAATCAACCAGCCACGTTGACCACTCACCATAAACATGCCCAGAGGTCAATCTGATAAAGGCAGCTTTTCAATTGAGCTCTTTCTTCCCTGTTGACTCTAGTTTGTGTCAGATTAACAATACAACCTAACCAACAAACTTATTAAAACATACTATGAATAGTTTTCCTTCTTATTCTATTCATGTAGAATAATCCACTTTTTATTATTGTACTTATGTGGTACACTTAAGTACTGTCTGAAGATAACATGTGTTAACTACTTAATATTTGTACAAATAACCTCATATATTTTAAAGTAAACTAATAGTCTTTTTTGTTTTTTGTTTTTGTTTTGTTTTTTGTTTTGCTTTGTTTTGTTTTTTCGAGACAGGGTTTTTTTGTATATCTTTGGCTGTTCTGGAACTCACTCTGTAGACCAGGCTGGCCTCAAACTCATAAATCTGCCTGCCTAAGTGCTGGGAATTAAAGGCATGCACTACCACTGCCTAGCAACTAATAGTCTTTTTGTTTGTTTTTTTGTTTTATTTGTTTGTTTTTTGTTTTTTGTTGTTGTTTTGTTTTGTTTTCTGA
>NC_034600.1:74436041-74460939 GCF_900095145.1 Mus pahari | reverse complement strand
AATTTCTAGACCTTTCTTTCTTGATGATGCTGACCAAAAGTGTTTCTGTAAAAGTCATGATTTTTCTCTTAGGTTTCATCACCATTAAATTAATAATTGAAACACATGGCATATTTATATAAATTTCTTCAGGTTACTTGGAACTACTGAGGTGAATCTGTTGCTTTAAAATTTTATATTGTATAGTGAAATTTAAAGTTTAACTTCCTGAGTTAAGGTTGGATTTAATAAAAGCAAACATAGCAGAGTTCCAGATGTACTTGATTGTGTGTAAAAAAAAAAAATTATTCTATTTGCTTCTGTGCATCTCAGTCTTATGAAACCTGACTTTTTAAAAATTAAAGTTAGACAGCAAGCCATGAGGCTACATACAGCATATTTTCTTTCACTGCTTCTTTGCTTCTAACGCTCCCCAGAGCCACCTTCATCTCTTTCTCAGTTAAGCCAACTTCCATTGCTGGCCAAGATATGATACATCAAAATTTACTGTCTTTCCATGTTATTGCTTACTTTTGCAATACTATCTGTTTTTACAAGCGTCCACCGAGCTCCTCTGTTAATATTTTTATACTTCTCCAGAGGCCAGTTTCTCCTCTTTCTATAACTTATGCTGGGTTTTTATTTTGGAAAAGAGAATCTGTTCAGACTTTTATTTAATGAAGGCACAGTTGGAATTTTAGTGTAAACTATCAAGAATTGCAAGCTGATTTTTATCAACCCACTGCTTTTCAGTCTATGTCTGTCTCCTGGATAGTGAGTTTATTGGCTAATGATCTTTCTGAGAATTATCAGTACTAGATATTTTATCATCATAGTGTAACACTGCTTTTAAAACGCCATAGAAAAGTGATTAAGTATGTTTTAGATTCAGGTATTTAAGGTTATAATAGGAAATGTATTATATTTTAGGCCACTACAGTTGAAAACTGGTTTGCATTTGATTGCCTAATGTGTCCCACTTCCTCACAATGACTGAACTCTCTCCTACAGTTTTACGTCTGACTTATACAGTGTTAACACTCACTGGGTTTGATGGCTGCTCCCATTTGTTGACCTATTTTTAGGAAAACCTTGATGCTTATAATGCAAGTTGTTAAAATCAAAGAGATCACAAGAAATTTTTGAAGACATTTCCAGGTCAAAGACCAAATATCATAGGGCCAATTTCATTTATATGCTTGTTTTCTGTAATAATATTGCAAATAATCACTTCCTTCCACCCAAGCATGATAGAATATGAGAGTTTACAGTTTGGAAAAATGAAAAATTGATGATGAATACAGAATTATTTAAAAGGGAGCAGATAGGTTGTAGAAGTCAGAGGAACAGGGAGGTTGCTGTGAGATTCTGCCCTCTAGAAATGTCGGCAGGGCTATACCCATCGGCTTTTATCAACTTAGCTGTCTAAATAGGAACTACACAATGATAATACTAACAGACATGATAACATAGAAGGGGGAAAGCTCATAGTGTCTTAACCCATGAAAAAGAAATATAGGCAACAAAGAAATTTTAAGAGTGACAGGAAATAGTGCCCCAGTTGGTGACTCAAGACCAAGTAGCCAGCCCTGAGGTCATAAACATACAAGTAACATTATATGCATTGAGTAGGTTATATTGATATATTTAGGAAATGTATATAATTTAATTAAAAGAGGACATGAAATTGAAAGAAAGCAAGAGAGTGCATGGGAGGGATTTTATCAAAGAAAGGGAGAAGGAGAAATTAGGTGATAAGATTATGACTTCAAAAGTTATTATTAAGAGGTATGTTAATTAAGTACATTTTCAAAATTACCATTACTATCTTCAAATTACTGCCAGACTGTTGACCTAATCTTGTCTTGGAGATAACTCAGAACACTACTCAGCTGTGATTATGAAAAAGGCAACATGGAAAGGATCTTTCTTTTGACCTGGTTTGCTTTACTACATCAAGGCATCTTATAGCTGATTTAAACAGTGGCTTAGTTTAGGACATTTGAAGTTTTTAAGACACTATTCCTATTTGTATTTGGATTGTTAATCTCCTCTCCTGACGCTGATAAACTTGAATTTGTCAGAAAGTGTTTTATAATGAAAAAAACAAAACAAAACTGGTTTTAGCAACACATGTCCTGACTCATAGTTCCTAATATGGAAAACGGTGCTGTGTTATGGAAGGCAACTAGAAAATGAAACATGACAAGCTTAGTAATGAAATAGCTATGGTTGAGCTGACGATGAACCTTAGAAATAGAGAGGTTTCTAATGAGAAAGAAAATATTACATACACATCATACACATTTGATATATATGTATATATGTATATATACACATATATATGTATACAATTATATATCTATATCTATATATCTATATCTAATCTATCTATCTATCTATCTATCTATCTATCTATCTATCTATCTATCTATTTAATGAAAGATATTTAAGACTCCTGAAAGAGCAAAATGTCTAACCAAATCTCAAAAATACCTCCCCAGCCTCTGTAACACATAACTTCAGATAGTTTGTATGTTTTAAAGCTTCATCATAATTCTGTGGTACTTTGAATCACAATATATATTTTAAAAATAGAAAACATAATTGAAGAGAAAATTCTCTAGCAATACACACACACACACACACACACACACACACACACATATATATATATATATATATATATATATATATATATATATATATCAAAGAAGGAAGAAAATAAACTAACACCATGAAGAGTTTGGGGGTAAATGAACTCAAACATACAGGATTTATTGAATGCGCATCTTGGATATGCAGGATTGCATCCATTTTTCATTTGTGCTGTCTTGAAAAGTTAAGAAGATGGACTCTAAAAACTTAATGTACTGTGAGCCAGGCTTTAGTCATTCTTCAAGCAACGTAGTTCACAAAAGCCCAGCTGTGGAAAGTAAAACCAGAATAAAAGATCGGGTGAAGAATTATTTATACACTTAATAACCAAGATCCAAAGTGGTGACAATCAGTCAGACAACTTTAGTACTGAGAACTAGAGGAGGGGTCAGTCAGATGTCAAGACTGATTGAGCTCAATGCCCAAGATCTACATGGTAGAATGAGAGAATCCACTCCTGCAATTGGCCCTCTGATTTGAAATATTTGCTGTGGCAAGAGCATGACTCATCATTATCATAAATAAACACACAAACAAATAAATGCATCAAATTAATAGAACAAAAAAGAAATTAAAATATTTTGCAATGAATAATGGTGACAGCAGTATTCTTTATGATAATTTTTACACAGGTAGAATCCTCTTAAAAATTTATTTCATTATTTTAAATCATGTGTATGCTGCAGCTCTATGTATGGAGAAAACACGTGTGTGGGTACCTGTTGAGGAGAGAGTTGTTAGATTCAAAGATATAAATATAGGCAATTAAGAGTGACAAAAGAAGGACTTGGGTCCTCTGCAAAGTAGTATGTGTTTTATCCACTGAATAATTTCTATAACCTACTGGGATCCTTAATACAAGAGCGATGTTTTAGTAAAATTTTGGAATTAGGAGAATTCCTACATTTTAGTCACGTTTATCCATGAGTTCAAATCACTCGACTAGTTTTTCAAAGTTTATAACTGTGGGAGCAAAGCAGGTGTTAACGTTGTCCTCTGTTCTGCAGGTAATTCTGCTGTTTAATGGATATAGAAAATTATGTGGGAGGGGTAGGGGCAAATATAATATATACATGTTAAAATAACTCAGGGAAGGCCTTGTGAATTAGATACTGGGGAACATAGGTAGAAAATAAACAACAATAGAGAGCATATTAAAGGGAGAGTAGAGGGCCTGGTATTTCTGCAGAATATGGATACTAACCAACCACCATCTAAGTTTACATCTCTTCCAGTGTATATCTGGATATGTGGCTCTCTACAATAAAGTTATTTTCCAGGATTGGAGACAACTGAATCTAAGGCATATAATCAAGAGTTGTTCAAAAGGATGTGATGAAAAAGGGTTGTGCTTAGGACTCTAATTATGTTCTTAATACAAAATAATAGCCCTCCTTTCCAGTTTCATCATTCTTGTGTGCTATTATGCATACATGGTAATGGGAAATCTATATCTTTTTATAATTATATATTGTTTTTGAGAATTTCATACAACATGTTTTGAGCATATCTAATCACTTTTCCCAACAATGCTCACATCCTTTCCCTATCTACCCAAATTGTGTTCTCTTCTCAAAACAAAACAAAACAACACAACTCTAATTTGTATTGTCCACATATTATTGTACATGTTTTCTACTGTATAGAATCAACCAACCATGGGCCACACCCTTATAAAGAAAGCTGACTCTTTGTCTCTCAGAGCAGCTATCAATTATCAGTGGATCCTCAGCTACATCATGGATATCCATACCCAGCTAGGATTTTGTCTGTCTTAAATTTGTGCACATCTTGTTCATGAGATCACGGCCCCTCTGAGTTTATATGGGCAAGCATTCCCCTGTGGCTGCAAAATGCTGTTTTCTTATAATCCTCCAACACTTCTGGCTTTTACAGACTCCCTTGTTGAATAGCCTTAACAATAATCAGAAAGTGGTTAGTTACTCCATGCCACACATGCCACTACTGCACCAGCCAGTGGGCAATGTCGATGTTTTGTTAGGCTGGCTGTTTCTGAAGTTTGCAGGTTTCACAGCTGGTTGAGATTGACGAGTACATGTCTCCTCCAGCAGGTCCCCATCTCATGACTCTGACATTTACTGGTATTCCAAAGAAAACAGATATTTGAAGATTCGGAGCTAATAGCAACCAATGAGAAAAAAATATGTGATGCTTATTTTTATGGGTTTAATTTACCTTGCTCAGAATGATTGTTTCCATGTTCATCTATTTACCTGTGAATTTCATAGTTCTTCTTAACAGCCGATCAATATTCCATTGTGTAAATGTATGACAATATTCTTATTCATTCATCAGTTACAGTGTTTTAGGCTGTTTTCACTTCTTATGTATTGTGAATTGAATAGCAATGAACATGAATGAGCACTATATCTACAGAAGTCCCTCGTTTATACACCCGAGAGTGGTCTAACTGGGTACGAGGTAGATGGAGATCTAGTTGGGATCCACAATGGCTTCACTAGTTTGCATTCCTACAGGCAGTGAAACATTGTTCACCTTTACAAAGATTTGTGCTAACACCTGTTGTCATTTGGTTTGGCATCTAGGCATTCCGAGTGGGGTGCGATAAAACATTTTTAATTTTCATCTCATTGATGGCTAAGGATGTTGAACATTTAAAAAATGTTTCTCAGCTATTTGTGTTTTATCTATTGAAATATCTGCTTAGTTCTATGTCCAATTTTTAAAGTGTGTTCTTTTCTTAATGTTGAGTTTACTGAGTTTTTTGTTTATTCCAGATACTATCTGTCTGCCAGATATGTAGCTGGCAAAGATATATTCCCATTATGTAGGATGCCATCATTTGCCATACAGAACCATTTTTGTTTTATGAGATCTACTTAAAAACATTATATTTTACCAATCAGGAAAATTTAAATGAAGTGGATGAATTTCTAGATAAACATGTTCTAAGAAAACTGAATCGAGATGAAGTAAATAATTTAAATAAACCCAAACATCTGATGTGGTAGAAGCAGTAATTTAAACATCTCTCATGTAAAAGTATTGCAGAGTGAAATGGGTTTAGCACAGGTTTCTATCAGACTTTGAAGAGCTAACAAAATTGAGATACTCAAGATTGTCATCCACTGTCCCTTCCCAGTACTCCAGAACCTTTGCTTTGTTTCTATAGGCAGTTTTACTTCCAAATTAATATCATACACATATATAATTTTATATCTATCTGTCTGTCTGTTTATCATCATCTATCTACATCTATCTTTTATCTATCTATCTATCTATCTATCTATCTATCTATCTATCTATCTATCTATCTAAAATTCTAAGAATCCATATAAAATCTAGGATCTGTATATATGAGAGAAAAATATAATATTAGTCTTTCAAAGACCAAAAATTTGCTTAATATGGTTATTTCCAGTTGCATCATTTTTCTTGTAAACAGCATAATTTTCTTCACTGTGGCAGACAATGCTTCATTGTGTATATGTACCACATATTCTCTCTTCTTCCATCAACAAAACCTAAGTTGGCTTCATCACTTATTTCTGTGTAGAGGCACGCAGGACCCGTTGGTGTGTGAGGACTTTTAGGATATGTTGAGCTAGCATCCTTTGAGTGAACATCCAGGAGTAGTGCAGCTTCGCCATACTGTACATACTCTTTAGTTTCCTAGGGAGCTTCATACTCATCTCTATAGTGGCCAGACTACTTTACCTTTTCACCAGCAGCATCTTTTTTAGCCCTTGCTAGATTTTTCTTGAATACAGTCATTTTTACTAGATTGAGGTGAACTCTTTAGACATAATTCTCACCTCTCTATTGGCCAGTCAGGTTGAAAACTTTTTCATGTTTATTGCCCATTTCTGCATCAGCTTTTGATCACTGTCAAGGCAAGCATTTTTAGAGAATACCAGAGAACTATCATCATATACATAAAATTTCCTCAATACACAAGTCTCTAATTCCCACAAAATATTAGGAGAAGAGGTGATGGTGTAGAACTGAAAGGAAGTGATTCAAATTACGCACTGTGGTAAAATAACTGAACCTATGACTCAAAATAATTTGCAATTAGAGTTTGTGAAAATAGTACCCGAAAAACACAATGGTGCGACGCAAACGGATCTTGACTAAATAGTAGCCTGTGGTCAGAAGCAAGAAAGTCATTATGCACACAGCAATTGTATTTAAACCTAAATCTTTTGGATATTTTGTTTTCACGTTGCTAGGTAAAACACCAATGGAAGAATTTATTAAGTGGAATTGAAGATCCTACAGAGCAGGATTCCATGTGGAAGGTAGAATTTAACACAAAAGGAAAAGCTGAAACTCATGAAAGATTCTAGAGAGGAATGTGCTCATTCTCATTCACGATGGTGTATAGAAACTACACTGGCAGCAGGGAGAGAGGGCCTCTGCTTCTCATCCTCTTTCTGAAGAGAGTAGCCAAACGCATGGCTCTAATGATGCTGAACACAGAGTTGACACCTGACTTTTGATTTTGAAAGACTGCAAGTGCAGGGGAAGGGATTACAATCCACAGTGCCCTCCACTCTTTGGCATCTCCAAGAATTCAAAGATCTAAGATGCTCTAAGTATTTTTTCATAAAATGACATTAAGTTTGTACTTGACCTAGGCACATCCTTCTGTATATTTCAAGTCATCTCCACATGACTTGGGGCACTCAGGAAAATGCCAATGCTACATGGGCAATGTATCGTACTGTTAAGGATATAATGAAAAGGGAAAAAAGTCTAGATATGTAAACACTATCATTTTTCCACATACAATTGGTTTGACTTACTGAATTTGTTGAAATATGAAATCTATGGATACAAAATACTGACTGTTGTGCTTTCTCTACATCTTCCACTGATGTGAGGTAGAGTTCTTATTAATACTTTGAAAACACTCTTTCGTCATTTTAGTGATAGAAAGCAGAAGTTTACAATCAAAAGATAGAAGTCAGAAGTTTACAGTGTGTTTTTTATTTTTATTTTGTTCTCTAGTGCTCTGGTGATAGCTTTGCCGATATTTCAGCCTGCATGATTCACTGGCCCCAACTGAATGAGAGACACGTGGAGTGGACTTTGCCTCGGCCTAGAACTACAGTCATACTTCAGGATCCAATCTAGCATCTGAATAGGAGTGAGAACTTGTGGTGTGTATATTTCTGAACACTAATTATTTCCTTTGCAGTAATATTTTCAAATTTCCATGTATCTGAATGAAATGTTCTTTTGATTACATTTTACAGCTGAATAAAGGCTCACAGTGTAAATGTACCACATCCTCTTCACAGTGTAAATGCACCACGTCCTCTTCACAGTGTAAATGTACCACGTCCTCTTTACTCATCTATTTGGAGATGCGTAGCTTGGACAACTCCAGGTTCTTGCTATGTTAACTACAGTAGCAATAAGCACACACTGTGACTATATCTGGTAGGATATAACCTTTGACTATATGCCCAATAGTGACATAGCTGCTTGTTTCCCAAAACCACATCCGGACACACACACACACACACACACACACAATTTCAATTTGGGTGAGATACAATATTAAGGTAGTTTTCATTGGCATTTTCTCAGATGCTTAAGGGTGCTGTGATAGTTACTGTTCATTGTCAACTTGAAAGTACCTAGAAACACCTGAGAAATGGGTCCTGATTAGTTTTAGTTGCTTTTGTTATTGTGTTGTTGTCAACTTGACAGAAGCTAGAACCATCTGGGAAAAGGAAAATTCAGTTGAGAAAATGTCTCCGTCAGATTGCCTGTAGGACCACTGGGAACTACAACACCCCGGGGCAGGTGGTATTTGGTGGATTAAGAAAGTTGGCTGAGCAAGCCGGTAGAAAGCATCCCTCCATGGCCTCTGCTTCATTTCCTGTCTCCAGGTTCCTGCCCTGCTTGAGCTCTTGCCTTGATTTCCCTGAGTGATGGACTGTAAGTTTTAAGGCAAGCTAGCTCTTTCTGCCTGGAGTTGGTTTTGACCATCGTTTGTATCATATAGAGAACCTATCGAAAGGTTGAATCTATTTCCAAGATATACTATGACAAAGGGTTAATGTCTAGAATGTATAAAGAACTAAAAATTTAAACACCTTCTCAAATCAAAACTGCCAGTAAATAAGTGGAATAATGAACTGATTCTCAATAGAGGATAACAAATCACCAATAAATATTTGAAATTGTTTAATGTTGGTAGACATTATGAAACTCAAATTAAAAACAATGAAGACTGCTTAGGGATGTCATCTCACCTCAGTTAAATTGGCTATTATTAAGAAAATCGATGTCAGCAAATGCCGGGGGTGGGAAGTGAATAAAGAAGAACCTTACTGTTTGTGGTAGGAGGATTGACTGGTGTACTCACTGTGGAAATCAATAGGGAATGCTCTCAAAAACACTAAAAATAAAACTGTCTTATGACTTAATTATGCCACTCCTGAGCATTCCTCCCAAGATCTACTTCTTGGTGCCAAGATATTTGCACATTCATCCCTGGCTGCTTTATTCACAGCAGCATGGGGCGGGAATAAGCCTAGATGTCCATCAACTGATAAACTGACAAGACAGACATAGTGTATACACACAGAATAGAATTTTAGTCAGCCATAAAAAAGTGAAATTATGAAATTTCCAGGAACGTGAATGGAACCCGAGAATATCATATTAAGTAGGGCAACCCGGGCTCAGACAAACACCGTATTTTTCTTGAATATGCAGATTTCGGCTTTTTAACTTTTATAGATGTAGATTTATGAGTGTGGGTAGAGGCCAGAAACTAGAAGCAGGTCTGTGAGAGGCTGCATATAAAAATCTTTAAAGTAGAGAGGTGAGGAAACTGACAGAACACCTCTGGGAGTATCCGGGAGCACCCTAAAGGTTGAAAGGTAGAACTGAAGGAGGCGCACAGAGAGAAGGAAGAAGGTGGGTAAGTGGGAGCTGAGGCTCAAACAAGGCTGAGTGGGTATGAGCATGCATAAAGGAAACGTGAAACCTTGCACACTAAGTACAAAATGAAGAAAAAGCAATACATGGGTTCTGGGTATAAAATCGCAGTGGACAGAGTTGTTCTCTGGATCGATCACTCTGCTTTCCTGGCTCTGAGGGTCACTGACATAAGCTCTAGTGTTGCGCTGATGATTCTGTCTTTATGCGCTTGCACTTGCGTTGGCCTTGTTTTCCATTCAGGCTTTAGCGCCTCCTCCCACTTTCCCTCTCTCCTCTCTCCTTCCCCTCCCCTTCTCCTTCTCTCCCTTCCCTCCCCTCTTCCTTCCTCCTCCCTTCCTGCCTACCCACTTTGTATTGGTATATGTGTAATAAGGGAGTGTTGTGAGAAATATTTTTTTAAAAAATGAAACCGCCAACTCTCACCTGGACCAGGCCATGCTCCCCGGCTCCTGCCCCTGCAGCCAACTCTCTGGGGCTAGCCCTCATGTCGGGTAATCTCACTAGATTGGTCTCTCAGCCTTCCAACTCTCTGGCCCCGAGAAAGCCACAGGGCCTCCCTGGAAACATCTTACTCGGTGGCCCTCTACTAGCCATCTCTCTGGAGCCCCCCTCCACCCCCAGTTTATCTGGCTACCACGCAATGCTCCACACACCCACGATCTGCCACCTCACCACCTAATTACCCAGTAGAATCAAGACTCCTAACGCTTAATTAACCAATCTGATTTACGTATCAATAAACTCACAATTCACAAGATGTCAATCCAATAATTTAAGAGTCATTTGATAATGATAAAAGCTTTATCCCAATATTTTTAACCTTGTGAAAAATCTTAGCTACTTATGGCTGTTTAAAACCACGGGGGGTCCAAGATCTTCTTCCTGTCTGTCTGCTTCCATGTTGGCTTCTCCTCCTCCTCCTCCTCCTCCTCCTCCTCCCCCTCCCCCTCCCCCTCCTCCTCTAACTTCTCATCTGTCTCCCCAGCTCCTCACTCTGCCTCCCTTTTCTTGTCCAATCACAAACCTCCCACTGCCCTAATGTGATTGGACAGGGAAAATCCTGCAACATGGGTGCATCCATTTGTGTATGCGTATGTGTTTACATATACATGTGGGTAGGCCAGAGCTTGTTTTAGGATGTCCTCCTCAAGCCACTTCCATTGTAGTTTTTGAGAAAAGGTCTCTCACAGAACTCAGCACTTGTCATTTTGGCTGCACTGGCTGACCAGCAAGGCCATGGTGTTTGTCTCTCTCTGCCCCACCTTTGTGCTGGGATTGGCAGCATGAGCTGCAGTAGCAGCATTTTCATATGAGTGTTGGGGGTTGGACTTGAATCCCCATGCTGGTTCAGTGGGGCACTTCCTCAGTCCCTAGTGTTATTACTTTATGTGGATTTGTGGGCATCTTGGTTCTCATATGCTCTGAAGATATTCTTCTCTCTTTATGTATACTATGTTTTATTTGCCTCTTGATTTTAAATGTCAGCATTTTCTGAGGTTTGGAAAATGTTCTGGTCCAATTTAACGAACCATTGCCTATGCCTTTATTGTCTATGCTATTTGGCTTTATCTCAGCCTTTTCTTCTACCCCATGGATTCTTAGGTTTGGTGTCTGTGAACATCCAAGATTTATTAGAAATTTGAGTCACATTTGTTTTTTGGGTCTTTTGTTTGTTGGTTGTTTTTGGTTGTTGTTTTTTCCCCCTTCCGTATGTCTGAATCCATTGTCTCAATTCTGCAACTCCCAAAGTTTGCTCTGATTTTTCTTGTCTGTTGATGATGGTTTCTACTGTGTGTTTTATTTGATTGATTGTTTCATTTCCAGAACTTCTTGTGGTTCTTTTTCTATGTCTGTATTTCTTTACCAAATGTTTCCTTTGTGCCTTTGAATTTCTCCTCCCTCTTACTGGCCATGTCATTCACTTTGGTAAGTGTCTTATAGAAGTCCTAAATTGATTTTGTTAACTTTTCTATAAATCTATTTCATTTGCTTATATACATCTTCTACTTGCTCAGGAATCATTTTTATTTTTATTTATTATTATTATTATTATTATTATTATTATTATTATTATTATTTTGATTTTTCGAGACAGGGTTTCTCTGTGTAGCCCTGGCTGTCCTGGAACTCACTCTGTAGACCAGGCTGGCCTCGAACTCAGAAATCCNCCTGCCTCTGCCTCCCGAGTACTGGGATTAAAGGTGTGCGCCACCACGCCCGGCTTTAGGAATCATTTTGAAATGTAGCACTGTGAATTGTTTCCCTTGAGACCTTGGAACGCACAGCTCTCAATGAGATGCCTCCGTCAAATCCCTCCCCTAGGGGCTCATGGGATCCCACAGAAGAGGAGGCAGATGGAGTCTGAGGGCCAGAGGGGATGGAGGACAGCAGGAGAGCAAGGCTTTCCTAATCGAAATGAGCAAAGCACACATAAACTCGCAGACCCTGAAGCACCAGGCACAGGACCTGCAAGGGTCTGCACCAGGTTCACTGCATATATATTCTGGATTTCAGTTTAGTACTTTTACGGGACTCTGGAATGTGTGATGAGTGGGTCTCTGATTCTTGTGCCTTCTCTCGGGGCTCTTTTCCTTCTATTGGTTCGCCTTGTCCAACTTCAGTGTGATGCTTTCTGATTTAGGTGATTGTATTTTATTTTGTTAAAAAATGAAAAGGAAGGAAAATATGATAACTTCACAATTAAGTGTGATATTTTAAATACCAATAAAAAGTAAACATATATAGAAAAAAAACCTAAGCACCTAGAAAAATATTTAAAAGTAGGCAATTTCATGTCAGAGTCCTTGTTTCTTCCTCTTTGGAACCATGTGGCATCTCCCTTCCCTTGGACCGCATCAGTCTCCATTAGGTAGAAGGGGTTAGACTGACTGCCAGTCTCCAGTAATCCACAAAGGTTAAGTCGCAGTGGCTTTTCAGGTTAACTGGATTTCTGTGAACAAAGACTACTGTCAGTACTTGAAGGTCAAAGCCTCAAGGTTACAAGCTTTCCCTTAGTGAATTAGGGACAGAGCTTTCTTCAGGCCCCTCTCTGATACGATGTGGAAGATTGCTCACTTGAGCACCTCTGCTTGCCAGCCTAGCAGTATGTAGGCTCCATAGGGTGGTTTCTGTGGTTGTGTGTTGCTTCTGGCCATGAGGAGAGGTTGTAACTCTTTTCTCTGGCTGACGGCGTAAGGCTCTGGTATCCAGGACAACCATGCTCTGGCTTACTCTGCTTCGGTCTGATGCTCTTGTTTGCTTTTTACAATTTTACATCTTCTCTCGGGACTCCCAGACACTGCTTCTTGGGTCAGTTCGCTCTTGGTGATAGTGGAGGCTGTGGGTAGGGTGGGGTAGTTGATGCCATCTTTGTCATTTGCAGCATCAGGGGAAGCACACGTCAGTTGCTTGAGAGCATTCCAGGAACCTGGAAGAAATATGTAGCTGGTAGGCAATGTGGGGATTCAGTGGAGACAGGCTGTTGTTCCGGCAGCCCAGACTTTCTCTTCACTATGTTCCTCCATTCCCTTAGATGCTGGTTCTAATCTGACACCTTACTGCGAAGTCTGGAAATGACTTAGAACTCCTTAAAGTATGAGGTCAAAAATATCTTTGATACTTTTCATATTAATTTTCATAAACTTTTAAAAATTATAGAGCAGACAAGTCTCCATTCATTAATGTTACATATTCTATCAGTAGTGAAAATTATTATGAGGATCAAATGACTTCAATGTCTCTTTCTAAATTCACTAATTACATCCTTTCTTGTGCAACTACATATACATGCCTAACATAGCTGCTTTATTGTCCATTCTTCCTGTTGCTATAGCAAAATGGCTGACCAAAACAATTTAACATAGGTATGGTTTATTTTTATTCATGGTTGTAGAGGACAGAACTCATCATGGGAAGGAATTGGGAGTGGCGCAGTCACCTGCAGGGGAAGCAGGAGGTGACATCATACAGAGAGTGCACAGCAGCAGTACTGAGCTATGGTCCCTATTGTTATCAATGCCCACACCTACGTGCCTATCTCTTCTAACTAGATGCTATATCCAAACAGTGCCCTAATTTCATAAAATAGTTCAATTGGCTGGCAGCCATGAACCAAGGGTTTAAATGTGTGAAACTGCTGGGGACACATTATATTCAAACCATATGGTATTTCAGCCTTAAACAAAATAATGATAGAAAAATTATCTTTTTTTTTTTTTTTTTTTGGTGAGAAGAAGTACAATTTTGGCACTGTAGTAAAAAAAAAATCCACATTATTTTGGGTTAATTCAATAAACTGCTTTAGCAAACATTTCACTTTTTCCATTGTTCGCAGCACTGAAAATACTATTAACAGCTTCGTTTAGAAGTATCTATTGAATATATTTATGATAGCTAAGTAGTTTCAGTTGGATACACACACAGAGACACACACACACACACACACACACAGACACACACACATATGCCACTTATTTTACTCATTCTAATCATATTAGATGACTTTGAAGAAACATATTGACTTACATTTAACCATTATTATACAAAGCACTGTGCTTTAACAAAACCTGAACGGAAGGTTAAATGCCTAAATATGGGATGGCTATGGATTCCTTCCTCATTCTAGCCATACACATCAAAGTAAAGTAAATAAAACTCCACAATGAGAAAGCATAATTTCATTTAAATATAGTATTTTGCTATGAATGACTATATGTGTGCACAGATACCATTTACATGCTGAATATAGATTTGCTATATTTTATTAAAAAACCAAAATAAATAGTAGTGAGGCCCCCGCCCCATCAAAAAAACATATTTTTCTCAGTAGATGGAGGCTACTGCACAAATCCACAACTTGTTCAAAATTCAGGGATTACATGACCATGGGGTACCCCAAGTTCTGATTAAAATATCTACAGGATAACCCTGACACCTAAGGCTCAGGAAACATCATGGAAGAGAGGCAGGCTTGTTAGAGTACGACAAGGATGCCTGCTGCTGAATAGTGTTTTCTAGACATGATAGGACAGCCACATCCATGAACTCTCAGTAGTATGATTGCCTAAAGAAGGCCTGGGTAATGAACACACCAGCTGACATGACAACGGGGCTGGGGAGATTTTACAGGGCGCTACTTGACAAAGACTATCAAGCTGCTGCTAAGGTTGTCAAGTCTCAAACATAGATGTACGGTATCAATCCTAAACATGCATGCATACAAGCAACATTAAGTGGAATCAGTAGGTTTCAAGTGTGCTTTCATGCATGTGTGTATGTATGTGTATGTGTGTGTATATATGTGAGTGTGCATGCATGCATGGGTGCATGTATGTATATGTGAACATATATATGTGTAGGCAATAGCAAAGAAGGTGTGAGTCTGAGCGAGAGTAGTGGGGAAGAGAGGAGTTTGGGGTGGGAGAAGAAGATATATAAAATATTCAAATATAGTATACTCATGCCTGGAATTGTCAGAGTGAAAATTATATATAAAAAATAACATATTGAAATGTATTTAAGTTGTATAATGTCTTAATTATAGGTATGGGAGTGGAGACCTCATTTAGTTCAGCTTTGAATTTTAGATTGTGTTGTTGAAGATTCTCTGTGTCTCCAAGAGAGGAAGGAAAACCAGAGGATGAAGTAAGAGAGACATCTTTAAGTTGAATAATAGTTTATTCATGTAAGACTTGGCTTCTACTTCTTGTCTTTTTTAACTGCATTATAGGTGTCCAACCTACAATTCTTAACAGGAAGTTTATGGTTGCATATTCTATTGGTGGTTTGCAATGCACTGGGGTACCTTGACACTGACAATACAACTCACTGTCTATTTCAAACTTTCATCTTAAAAGTGAAGAAGTTCTACCAACTGTACTTAAGCTATGTTATTTAAAGGTGCATTATATAATGTTTATGAATATATTCATAAATGTGTTTTATATCATAATTGTGCCATTTAATTCATCATTTGAACACCTCCAGATATTTAAATTCATCACTAAGTATTATTTGGGAATTCTCTATAAATGAAAGATACTATATTGCTTTCTTTTTGTGCTAGAATTCCATAGAATATACCTCTGGGAGAAATGACATAATTACTTCTGTTGTTATCTGATTACAATTGGTTTTATTTTTCCTGTATATGTTTAAAGTTTATAATAAAGACAAACTGAAGATATAGTCTAATTGATTTTAAGCTGACCTCCTTGGAGATACTTTGTTTTCTGTTGTTGTTCTATTGTGTTGAAGCAATAGTAAGCCATGTGTGGTGGCTCCCACCCATCATCCTTACCCTCAGGTGGCTGAAGCAGGAGGATCATGAGTTCAAGGCTAAACTTTGCTACATAGTGAATTCACAACCAGTTTGGGCTGAATATATGAGATCCAAAAATCCAAATGGGATAAAAACATAAAACTGGAAATATATTTAGAACATTTAGAAATCTTTCTCTTTTAGCGTTCTCTTAAAAGCAATATCAGGAGGTTTTATACAGCCACTTTGAAGCAGATGGATCATTTGGGACTGTTTTATGACCTTCCTGTGCACTGTTTAACTGAATCAAGAATTTATGATATATGTCGTTAATTGAGACAAGAAAGGAAAGACCTCTAGGTCTTATTCACTACCCATGTAAATAAATTTACACTAAGGTAAAAAGATCATGAATGGCTCTACTATACCTCAGACTCCCTGCCATCTGTCACTTTAAGGATGAAGGGAAAAATGAAACACCAGGAAGTCACAGGATGAAAGAAAAAGAGCAAGTTAAAAAGGATCCGTTCTTGTCAAAACAGAAACAGTTGTCAGCAAACCATAAGAAGCCACATCTCCATTCTTAGCTTTAATTTGTATAGTTAAAAATTCAACCAAACTGCAAACAAAGAACAAGCTAGCAGTTACACTGCAGGTAGGAATAGTAGATTTACTTGGTGTGGGAAAGTGAGCTTTATCCTTGATTGAATTTTAAGAGTATCTGTTAATGTGCTCATGAATGTGAAGGGAATTTAGACACACTAGAAATTCCTATGTGGTTCTCAAAACAAGGAAAATCACTTATAGGATTAACTTTGACGAGAGTATATGCCATATGTAATGGGGATACTTGTCAAGATATGGCAAATGCACTTCAAGACTTTGGTCTGGATTTCGGGCATCACCTCTGGGAATTCTGTGACGGGTCTTCGTGAGAGTGTTAAAAGTATGTCAGTCATTGTAGCTTCTGTGAAGCGTTAAGATGCCTGGGACACTTCTATCGCTGTGTGTCATGAAGAAGTGATAAGTAATTAGAAAATGTCTGCTTGTAGGTGAAGTTCTGACAAGAATATTTGTGGGATAAAATGATCAAATTCATGAACTTTAATTGAGTTTGGCTTAACATTCTTCACACCTACATCCTCTCTCAGACCTTTCCATGTGATTATTATTAAATTAAAGACCAGGATTTACTTTGGTGCACTCTCCTATGACATTTACCCCAGTTGCTCCTTAATGGCAAAAGCTTTTTGCTAAGTTGTCTGAACCCAAGTCATCTTTGCTCCACATTGCTGCTTTCTTCACGTGTGTCGTCAAACAGTGTCAGCTTGAGAGAGAGAGAGAGAGAGAGAGAGAGAGAGAGAGAGAGAGAGAGAGAGAGAGCTTGGTAAAGGGAAGGTGGGGGGACATATTAAGTGACACTTCAGCTTATGTTTTATATCACTTATTGGGAAAGTGGAAGTACGTTTGCTGGCTTGGTGCAGCTTTTGTCTTGGGGGTATTCAGGCACTGTTGCACATGGGCAGGGTGCAGTTGGTTCACAGAAACTCACTTGGCTTTAGTGATGGCCATGTCTTTATATGGAGACAGGAAGTTAAACCTGTAAATTGGCCACCAGGCTACATAACTACCTCATCAGTGATGGAGGTGGGAGTCGCAAGGCTACACTCACCAGAGCATGCAGGCCCAGAACAGGGAGGGAGAGTTCCTTACTCTGCTGATCTCAAGATGGGATTTTTCGGGGTTTGGATACATTTGGATCTCAGTCTTGCTTAGGCCCATTCCCCTGGTCACTCTTGTCTTACAGAGGTTTGCTGAATGAGAGAGAGAGGTGTATCAGACAAACCGTGACTACCCTCCATTCTGGTCTTCCCTGAGCTATTCTCACTTGATCTCTCCAAGCCTGTGATGCTGTGATGCCGTGCTGCTGCTGAAATCTGCAGACCCATCCTTCTTCAGGTGGGTCCTGGATGTCTCAACTGCTTGTTCCACATAGGAAGCATTTTACTTTCCTTGTGTCTAATAAGTCTCAGATTTGAATGTATCTGTTTATGCAATGCAACAAAACAAAACTCAAGAGAAAGTGAACATATCTTGACAGGACAAAGACAGAAATCAGAGACAGTAGAGGACTGGGGACTTTTTAGACCTGATGTCATGCAGACAAGATCCCATGGTGAGATCATGAGATAATCAGGAAACCATTATTGTCCAGGTTAGGTATTGTCAGGTCTGGTGTGCAGTTTCCAAGCATCTAGTGCAAGTCCCATGTTGTTACATTTTAAATTTCGCTTTCTGGAAGGAATCACCGTGAAACTCTCATTGTCTTAGTTCACTTATATCGCTTTTTTTCTAGTAATTCAAGTTAACTATACATGTTCAACTCTATTTCCTCTATTTTTTTGTTTTTGTTTTTCCGTTTTGTTTTGTTTTGTTTTGTTTTGAGCAAATCAGGCTTATTTTCAAATGCAATAAGTTTTGGTTCTTTCAGAGAAAATATTTTGTAAAAGATTGTACTTCCAATGTTGTGTTTGAAGCAGAAAAGCATCACAACTTAGGCCTGGTAGTTAGAGGTCGGTATGTCTGCACGGGTGTATGTGAAGACCCAGAGTACCAAAGAGTCCCCTGGGAAGCAGCCTCTCCGAGAAGTGGTTGTCCAAACCATACCAGAGCAATGACAGTACCAACAGAAATGCTAACATGGAAGGGAGCGTCATGGGATCCCACCCTTAGACAAAGAACTGTAGACAACTAAAGAAGCCCGAGAGAGGGAGAATTAGCCTTTCCCAAGGATGAGCCCTTCCTTAGGAACTTGTATGAAGTGGTTAGCCCTGTGATCACATACACACACACACACACACACACACACACACACACACACACACACACACCAAACATGGACTCAGTGGGCTACACGTGTGTATCCTAGCATTCCATAGTTACCTAGATAACAACAGTAATCAAAGAAGACGAGGTGAATGATTGGAGTATTTGGGGAGTAATGAAAAGGGGTGGAGTCAGGAGACCTTCCAGGGGCTGGAGGGGGTAAAGGGAGATGGGAAAAGTGATGTAATTCTATATCAAGTAAAATGTATAAAACCATTAAAAGTTAGTCTAAATGTAGCCTTTACCTCTCAATCAGCAAATTAAAATGAGTGACGGTACCAGTTACTTCTCATGTCTTCATGGGCTGCTCAGAACTCTGACATCAAAGGAAATAAATAGTACTTCAATTAAACAGTGTGCATTTGATTTTATTGTGAAAATATTATGTGAATACTCTTCCCTGCTTCATATTTTATCATCTGCTTAATCATTCCATATGTTATATATTTTATGTGTTACATATCACATATATATGTTATATATGTGTGTTATATATGTGTATGTTATATATCATATATATAAAATGATATATATATATATATATATATATAAAATGTTATTGCAAATTTCTTTTGTTGGGAAACTTGTGTCAAAATTTTCAAAGAAATAACATTACATCATCTAGTGTATGAACCTTGCATTTCAAAGAAGAGCATCATTCTTGATAGTTTTACTACATCTAAGGACACTTTTAATTAATATCATGTCAGAATACATGTTTCAACTTTAAAACTGAATGGTTAATGAACTTCAGTAATTCTCTGCCTCTTTTATGTCTTGTCTCTCACATCACAGTCTTGTGGCTAAAGAAGGCTATTCAACATTCTGAAGTGACTTGTTACTTGAAGATAAACACTTATTCTCACAGAAAAAAAAAATAAGACTAGGAAGAAATACAAGCAATATGAATTTGCTCAGAAATTCCAGTGTTGTGTATCATTTGAGATATGGGAAATGCCTTATTCTGCAGGTTTAGTGTTAAATACTTCGTTTGGTCCAGAAGTGTTTTGGCATATCTTATACAAAAAATGCACTGCTAATTAGGATGGAGCTCGCACTGACATCTTTCCTCCTCTAACAGCAACAGAAAAGTCTTTTGTTTTTAAGTAGAGATTTAAAAAGAGAAGAACACATGTTTATAGAATTTTCATAGAATTTTTTTATTTCTTTGACTAATGATCCATCCATTTGAAGTTCATCAGTCTTTTACATATTTTATATTTGTCTTAGTCAGGGTTTCTATTCCTGCACAAACATCATGAACAAGAAGCAAGCAGGGGAGGAAAGGGTTTATTCACCTTACATTTCCACACTTCTGTTTATCACCAAAGGAAGTCAAGACTGGAATTCAAGCAGGTCAGGAAACAAGAGCTGATGCAGACACCTTGGAGGTGTGCTCTGTAGCTGCCAGCGGCCACAGGTTCCTGGGTTCCTGAAAGGGAAGCTGGGGTTGGATAGGAAAGCTGGATAGAGAAATAATGAGCCAAGACATAGTTCTCAGATCAAGGCTCAACTTTAATTCTAGGGTCTGATATTTAAAGAGAGGGGAATGACCCATCCCCTACTATGCATGGATCTCATGGTTATTTGTCAGGATCTGTCAGAAAAACAAGCTCAGCTGGTCAGCAGGTAGCATCTTGCAGGAAGCTGCAGATGTGGCAGACAAAAAACTTTAAGAAGGTTGGAAAACTCCACCATAGGTGAGCTAGCAACTGTGGCACACTAGGTCTAAACCAGCCTGCTCAAAACTTTGGGGGAGGACAAATTCCTCCCTTTTTATTCATTACAAATTAGCTGAACTGGGGCATAAAGTTTTCTTATGCTCCATGGTGTTGCCTGGGAATTATGGTGGCTGGCAGCTGCGCCTGGCTTGGGTCTGAATGTCTATGCTCCGTCCCTGAGAACACGTGCAGCTTGTTTGTGTTTATTTGCACAAACATAGCATTTTAGTGTTTATTATGAAGAATCATGGTCTTTTGGCACATGTCTTAGGTTGATAAGAGTCATAGAATCATCAGTGGCCCGTCTTTGGCTACTGGTCCTCATAGCACACCTTTTCCTCATTCAGACCAAAGCCACAATATCCATTCAATGCATTTCTTCATAGCAATGAATAACTGCCATATCTGAGCTTTCCTGAAGGTGTGCCTGTATGGAGGTAACTGACCTGCTTGAAATACAAAGCCAAAAGTTAAAAGGAAGAGGATTAAGGTTGTCTTTGGGGATGTCCCAGGCACTCAATTCAGTTGTAAATTTGCAACAATCAGACCTAAGTCTGGCCTCCCCCCCCCGCCCCCCCCCCCCCCCCCCGTGTTGGGAAGGTGGCTTTGAGAATCAACAGAAAAACTGTTACTTCTCAGGAAATAGTGGTAAGAGCCAGGTAAGCTGGTTGATAAAGATTTTTAGTTTTCTTCATAATTGGAATCTCCAATATTGAATTTATTTCTAGACCAGTTCATGATTGAGTCAGAATAACTGGTCACATTAAAGGAAAGAGAGGAGTCATTATAACTCCTCCTTTTCATAAATTTTTCTAAGTCAATTTCCACAGTCTCTATGTTCTCTGTCCCACAAGGTTTAAACGTTTGATGCAGGGCAGCTTGTCTTGTCTAATCTGGGACTCAGGCAAGCAAAGTTGGGTCAAGAACATACATCCAATACAGCTTTTCTGTCACCATTGACAGAGCACTCAGCAAGCTCACAGGTCACCTTTGTGTCAGCATGTCACACCAATCACCCTGGTAGCTAGCAAGCTCCTGCAGCATTCTGTGGAAAAAAACACAAACATGACCTCTTCCCCATATAAATACATGAACAGGATCATGCCACATGCCAATAAGTGGATCCTTCCACCTAGGCGTGAGTGTGCCTAATGGTAGGATGCTATAGACACTCAGCAAAGAGTTCTTCGGCATCCAGATTTTAAAATTTTAAAAATAAAAAGCATGATTTCAATAATGTGCAAGAGAATATAATCCTTCCCTTTTTTGCTTTTTAAGAAGATATTGTTTCAAAGTTCCACAATACCTTGTCCTTGAGAATTATAAAAAAATCCCAGTAACATGGGTAACATTAAATTGTTGACAAAATATCTCAAATGCTTGACTGTAATAGCCAGTTACATGATCTGTTTTAATCTGGTTTGGAACACCAAGCATAAAAAAAAAAATTAATGTAAGCAATGACTAATTACATTTTTAGTTGCTTTTCCTGTTAAGGCAATTGCAACTAGAAATCCTGAAAAGGTACCAATAGTCATATGTGCAGATTTTATTTTTCTAAAATCAGAAATATGAGTATCCATTTGTAATAACTGATTAAATATAAGTTCTCCAGAATTAACACCAATATGTTGAACATGTAGAAATTGAAGATATTGAGAACAAGTTTTTACAATTTGACATGCACATTCTCTAAAAATACCAAGCTATTATCTCAAGCCATTACTATTTTGCTGATGTAAAAAAATGAGATCATATGGCCAATTGTTCTTTTGTAAGACCTATAACCTACCTTGAATACAAATCTGGGGTGGCATTGCCTTAAGGGGTCTTGTCTAGGCCCAGGACAAGTTCTTAAATGTCCAAAAACAGTCCTTTAAAGGGACTGTATTTTCTCTTAAATTGAGTTGTATATGCATAAACAATTGCAAAATTTGAAAACTAGCAGTATCTAAAAAAAGGAATATTTTCAAGCAATTGTAAGCCCTGATATATGTATATATAATGTATATATGCTATCATTATACAAATTAAAGCTTGATATTTGAACATTTCAAAACACTGGCTACAGCATGAAATTCAATTATCTGTGCTGAAGCAGGAAGAAACTCAAAAGAATCAACATATGATCCAATCACATATACTTCTCTCCCATAGAAGGGCTGTTTATAAATGCAGTAGATGTATTCTTTATAGGATGTGTGCATAAATTTACAGGAAATACAAGAGCATGCATACATGCAAATTTTAACAACTTAATCTTTTGGATAATGATTATCTATTTTGCCTAAAACATTTGCTATGCAATAGGCCAAATATCGATATTCTGCAATAGCCAATTTAATTGCTGTTTGAAACAAGGGATAGTCGTCTCATCGGGTTTTTAAGAAATTTTTTTCTAAAATATCTTCATAATTTTATCTTACAATTCTTTCTTAACGTATTGATAATGCATAGAGCTTCTTAATAGGATATTAAATACTTGGAGATGAAGAAAAATGATTGCACATTAATGCTCTCTTTTGCCAAAGAATTGCTGTGGGCACATGAGCAACAATAACTAGAATATGCAGCTAATATTTGATTACCATTGATTACAATTGATAACAATTGATTACAGAAGCTTCCTCTACTTTCTGCAAAGCTTTTTGTTTCTCACCAGGTAATTTGCATCTCCCTTGATAACATCCAACAAAGGCCTCCTGTGGTGAGTTTAAGGAGAGGTCTTAGCCAATAAACAACTCCTGGAAGCTTTTAAAAATAATTTGAAGTAAACAAATCGTCTTTTCCTTCTTAAATTTTCTGTACCACAATTTTTCTAGCATATAACTGAGGCCCTAAATATTGATAAAGATATTGCCTCTGAATCTTTTCTGCCACAACTACTCCCCAAAGTTTTAAAGCTTGTTGTGTAAGAGCAGAGATTTGTAGTAAATTTGCCTTCAGAGGCATTAGCTAATAAAATACTTTCCATATAAGAAACAATATACATGGACAGATTCAAAGTCGTAGCTTTCGTATTGAAGCAGAGACAAAACACCTTTTTTTTTTTCCTTTCATAACGTAAGGCTATTAGCCATTCATAGAGGCCAAACTTTCCAATGAATACAAGCTCACTAGAAGCAAACCCATTATAATTATCAGGATGCAAAGGAAAAAAAAAAACAACCTTTCAAATCCATAATAATTCTATATGGAGTAGACAGGACAGATTTCAATGCCTTTAGAAGTTCCATAGCCTCACTGACATTTCATAAATCTTAAGTTTAAACTTTATTTTGAACAACACCTGGATAGATCTGTAATAATGTTGTTTTGGCTTAAAAATAATCCCCTGTGGAGTAGTGGGAGTGGGTGGGTAGGGGAACAGAGGTGGGGGGAGGGGTATGGGAATCTTTCGGGATAGCATTTGAAATGTAAATAAAGAAAATAATANAAAAAAAAAAAACAGATATACTGGACCATATAGAAGAGATTTGGAAATAGCCTTGAATTCATGGGCATAGAAGACATTCTAAATAGAACTCTGTTAGCACAAACATTAAGTTTAAAAATTAGTAAGTCAGAAGTTATGAAACTGAAAACCTTCTGTAAGACAAACCTACTGCCATTCAGACAAAGTGACAACGTAAAGAATGGAAAAAGATTTTTACTAAGGACATCCAGGGCTATAAAAAAAAAAAAAAAAAAAAAAAAAAAAAAAAAAAAAAATAATCCCCTGGAGACAATGAGAGGTGAGGTCCCCAAAACTTCTCTAGGCAGGGATTGCAAAACAAAAGAAATTCCACACAAGCCTCACTGAGGCTGCACTGAGCTTTGTATTAACGCAAATGTAAATATTTTTTATAATCTGAGCCTATTTCTTGAGGTCTGGCCCAATGACAATGACTGCAGTGAAGACAAATTCCAGGGTAGTAATTCTTCTGTCTGTCTTTTGCTTCATATGGCCAAATGGTCACAGCAAGCTACATTAGCGTTCTCATAAGACAAAAGGAACAAAAGGAACCCCTGCTTGAGAATCTCCAAAAATTCTACTAGCTGTTTTTAGTAGCATATCCACAAAGTCCTGAAAAAGTTTATCAGGAGCCTGTTTGATAACAAATAAATTTCGACTGAGATCTCCTTTCTAACCTTGGGGGTTAAGTTTTGCTTCTACCACTGTATCCAATAAAGCTTGTGTAAAAGGGGGCAGCAGGCTTATACTGGCCACAACTGTTTTTAACTCTTATTACTCTTATAATCATCCTAATTACAATATATTGGTAAGTTAAGAATCCTGAGCTTGTGATTAAACTGCAAACTGCATCTAGATCAAACTGCAAACTGCAGCCAATGGAACACTGGCAATTTAACTGTAATTTTAAAGTTTCTTTTGCAATATTAGAGCATCACCACGATTTTGGGAAGCAAAACCAAATTTTAAACAATCCATTTTCTTTAAAATCAATAC